>NW_020327392.1:7500-21988 GCF_001858045.2 Oreochromis niloticus | reverse complement strand
GGGTAACATATATGAAGCTTGTCAAAACTGCAGGGCGTGATACGTGCCGAAATTAGGCGGAAATGGAATAATAAAATAAGAACTAGAAAGCGAAAATTTCAGAAGAAATATGTGTGCCTATGCCGCTGCTAATCTGTAGTTTTCCATTCATACGGCTACAGACAGCAAAACTCAGAAGAGCACCATTCTCCACCATGAATTATGGTAAAAACAAACACCGCTCGCGCCTCACAGATGACAGCTTACAGTTTTGGGTAAGATGAGGTCACTTTGTACAGCCCCGATTTGCAGACGCTGTCACACAGGTTCATAAGCAGAAGTCCTCTGTACCACGGCAGACCCGACAATGTTGCACGAACACATTTGAACCAGTAGTTATGGACCACTTTCACACATGGTTGGTGTACCTCCCAGCCAGCTGTAGCTTTTCAACTCACAGCCGACACACACCCAAAAACAGCCGAGAGAGCACAGACTACGCCCGAGAGGTGTGATGCAGATGCCCCTCAGGTGGTCCACCTCCCTGCAGCGGCACTGCAGACCACGCCCCGCCACACATATCAACACGTAAATAATATTTATGCACTTTGCATTCACTTTTTGTTTTTTGTTATTTTTACACAGGTTCTGAATGATGAACAATGGTCTACAGCCAATCTTGTGTATTATTATACAACTTTGGTTGTAAGATTCAGATAACTATTTAATAAAGCTAATATTTATACAGGGAGTGCAGAATTATTAGGCAAATGAGTATTTTGTCCACATCATCCCCTTCATGCATGTTGTCTTATCCAAGCTGTATAGGCTCGAAGCCACTACCATTAAGCATATTAGGTGATGTGCATCTCTGTAATGAGAAGGTATGGTCTAATGACTCAACACCCTATTCAGGTGTGCATAATTATTAGGCAACTTCCTTCCTTTGGCAAAATGGGTCAAAAGAAGGACTTGACAGGCCAGAAAAGTCAAAATAGTGAGATATCTTGCAGAGGGATGCAGCAGTCTTAAAATTGCAAAGCTTCTGAAGCGTGATCATCGGACAATCAAGCGTTTCATTCAAATAGTCAACAGGGTCGCAAGAAGCGTGTGGAAAACCAAGGCGCAAATAACTGCCCATGAACTGAGAAAAGTCAAGCGTGCAGCTGCCAAGATGCCACTTGCCACCAGTTTGGCCATATTTCAGAGCTGCACATCACTGGAGTGCCCAAAAGCACAAGGTGTGCAATACTCAGAGACATGGCCAAGGTAAGAAAGGCTGAAAGACGACCACCACTGAACAAGACACACAAGCTGAACGTCAAGACTGGGCCAAGAATATCTCAAGACTGATTTTCTAAGGTTTTATGGACTTATGAAATGAGAGTGAGTCTTGATGGGCCAGATGGATGGGCCCGTGGCTGGATTGGTAAAGGGCAGAGAGCTCCAGTCCCACTCAGACGCCTGCAAGGTGGAGGTGGAGTACTGGTTTGGGCTGGTATCATCAAAGGTGAGCTTGTGGGGCCTTTTCGGGTTGAGGATGGAGTCAAGCTCAACTCCCAGTCCTACTGCAAGTTTCTGGAAGACACCTTCTTCAAGCAGTGGTACAGGAAGAAGTCTGCATCCTTCAAGAAAAACATGATTTTCATGCAGGACAATGCTCCATCACACGCGTCCAAGTACTCCACAGCGTGGCTGGCAAGAAAGGGTTTAAAAGAAGAAAAACTAATGACATGGCCTCCTTGTTCACCTGATCTGAACCCCATTGAGAACCTGTGGTCCATCATCAAATGTGAGATTTACAAGGAGGGAAAACAGTACACCTCTCTGAACAGTGTCTGGGAGGCTGTGGTTGCTGCTGCACGCAATGTTGATGGTGAACAGATCAAAACACTGACAGAATCCATGGATGGCAGGCTTTTGAGTGTCCTTGCAAAGAAAGGTGGCTATATGGTCGCTGATTTGTTTTTGTTTTGTTTTGAATGTCAGAAATGTATATTTGTGAATGTGGAGATGTTATATTGGTTTCACTGGTAAAATAAATAATTGAAATGGGTATATATTTGTTTTTTGTTAAGTTGCCTAATAATTATGCACAGTAATAGTCACCTGCACACACAGATATCCCCTAAAATAGCTAAAACTAAACACAAACTAAAAACTACTTCCGAAAACATTCAGCTTTGGTATTAATGAGTTTTTTGGGTTCATTGAGAACATGGTTGTTGTTCAATAATAAAATTATTCCTCAAAAATACAACTTGCCTAATAATTCTGCACTCCCTGTATTTGTCTCTCAAAATAGTTCATAACTTCCCTTCAACTTATTCATGTCACCTAAAGGGTAAACCTGTTTCTCCATCACCAGTTCAGCTCTGATGATTCAGTAAGGACATCTGCCGTTTTACAGCTGTAGCTCCAGCAAACATCAGCTGATACCAGAAATTAAAAGCAAATGAATTCTAACAACAGCTGATCAAGCTTAAAGGTGCTGCTGTTGTTTTGCGCGATAAACAAACAGAGAGAAACGCCGATCATTGATCAGTTTCATGACTGAAGTTTCAACAGGCGAGAGAATGACAGGGGAGGCTGTCATAAAGTTCACCATGCGCACACAGCTGTATAGAAACTCTGTCGTGCTAGCTAGAACGCAGTACCAGTTATTGTAACTGATTGTAAAAAGTCAGCACAACAAAAATAAACTACACCTAAACTCGGTTTATATCTGACCCAAATAGAGTGCAGGTCATAACTTCTTACCTGAATTCAGTTCACCTCACGCTCCGACCGGCAGCCGCCTGCTTCTCCTGCCTTCGGTTTCCCTGATCCACGATCTACCACCGGTTGATCGGCGGTCGCCTCGCCGCCTCGTTCCCCACATGTTCTTTCTGACACACACCGGTGGATAGCTGCCCTCGGTTGTAGCTCCGCGTCAGCGACTACCAAACAACTCAGTTATTTTTTCCACATCGACCAGCATCTGGACAATCCACTGCCTTTCACTGTTTGTACCGTTACTAAAAAAAAACCCTCATCGGCTCATAAAAACGAAAAATAAGTCCAGCTATGACCCTGAGTCAAAAAGACAGCCAGCTCGGGTTAGCTAGCTACCTGTCTAGCTCTTTGCAGGCACCGAAAACATCAGAGCTAATATGGGATGTCTTGGTAACACGAGCAGATATTTGAAGTTTACATCTGGCCAATCCACCACCTTTCACTGTTTATACCGTTACTAAAATGAATAAATAATAAATCATCGGTCCATATAAACGAAAAATAAGTCCAGCTAAAACACATACTGTCGGCGAGCGACCGGGTGCTGACACGAGTTTCACCCGCCTCAATATAAGCCAAGCCTGGGTGCTTTTTCACGAAGGGTCGCTAGCGGTGCTAGCTAACTATGCTAGCGGCACTAGCTAGCTAGCCGGCTATCAGCAACACATAAGAGAACTGCTGCTAAATAAACTACACCTAAACTCGGTTATATCTGACCCAAATAGAGTGCAGGTCATAACTTCTTACCTGAAATTCAGTTCACCTCAAGCTCCTGCCTTCGCTTTCCCTGATCCACGATTGACCTCCGCGTTAGCAAACACCGGTCGATCGGCGGTCGCGGCATGTCCTTTCTGTCATACACCGGTGGATAGCTGCCCACTGTTGTAGCTCCGCGTTATAGCACCACCAAACAACTCAGTTATTTTTTCCACATCCAGCTGTAACTCCGATTCTGTGCGAGCATTTGCGAGAGACCGGGGAGGTGAAACGACAGAGAGAGTCCCCTCGCTATCCATTTGCAGCCAAGTGCGGCAGCTAGCTAGGTAGCCGGCTAGCTGTCAGGCAGGACCGACGTCGTCAGAGCACTGTCGCTAAATATGGGATGTCTTGATAAAACAAGCAGATATTTGAAGTTTACACACCTACATTCTCGCCTGAAAATATCTTAAACGTTTATTTTGTGACCTAGAAACACGAATAAAAGACATATAAAACGAAGTGGTGGCCGCCATTGTTCACTCTGTAGAGGCGTGCTATGAATTGTGGGATATGGAGTTTTCAACACAAGGATAAATCTTTTCGGCTGTACTACTCCCGGTATACCACTAGAGAGAGCCAAGACACCACAAATGAAGTCTGTTTATTTGGCGCCAAAAGATGAATTGGCCTAAATTTGTACTAAAATATTAATATTTAAAAAACTATAAAGTCATAAACACCAAAAGTCACAACATAATAGTCCAGCTCCAGCCGCACAAAATGATCTAACATATGTAATCCTAATGTCAAAACTGTTTGGCAGAGGAGCGCGGGAAATTTCACTAAAATATTAATATTTAAAAAACTATAAAATTCATAAACACCAAAAGTCATAGCACACCATTCCAGATCCGGCCGCACAAAATGAGGTAACATATATGAAGCTTGTCTCAAAACTGCGGGGCGTGATACGTGCCGAAATTTAGGCGGAAGATGGAGAATAATAATAATAAGAATAATAAATCCGACGAATAGTAATATGTGTGCCTCTTGGCATAGGCACACATAATAATAAATCCGAGGAATAGTAATATGTGTGCCTCTTGGCATAGGCACACATAATAATAAATCCGACGAATAGTAATATGTGTGCCTCTTGGCATAGGCACACATAATAATAATAAATCCGACGAATAGTAATATGTGTGCCTCTTGGCATAGGCACACATAACTAGAAAAATTTGCATTTCCTGCGAAAATGCAGTGTGGATGCTGTAAAGCTGAAGCTGTCAGCTGAAACTAGCTGAAAAAGCTGAAAAGTTGCAGAAGTTGTAAAACCTTTGCAAAAAATTGTAATAACTTTGCAGAAGCATAAGAACTTAGCAAAAATGTAATTACTTAGCAGAACTGCAATAACGTAAAGAAAACATATGTCTGTGAAGGTTTGCAAACTCCTTTGAGTAAAGAAACATAATACTTGGCAGAAATACAATAACATAGCAGAACTTAGCAGCAGAAATTAGAATAAATATTGTAACTTAGCAGAAACAAGATAACTTTTCAGAAATACAGGATTTTAGCAAACATGGTACAAGATTACATAGATACTTTATTTAAACAAAAATACCTAAACATTGCACAAATACTGTGATTTAGGACAAATACTACAACATAGCAGAAATGCTGTAATTCAGCAAATATATTATGCTATGGCACAAATAGAAAGAATATGCTCAAATACTATGATTTTGCTCAAATAATATGATTAAGCAATAATACTAAGATTTAGCAGAAATACTGTATTTAGCACAAACACCGAAAAGTAGCAGAAATACTGTAATTTAGCATAATAGTAATATCTTGCACAATTACAAATATGGACATGGTAAATGGCCTGTATTTATATAGCGCTTTTATGGTCCCTAAGGACCCCAAAGCTCTTTACATATCCAGTCATTCACCCATTCACACACTGGTGATGGCAAGCTACGTTGTAGCCACAGCCACCCTGGGCGCACTGACAGAGGCGAGGCTGCTGGACACTGGCGCCACCGGGCCCTCTGACCACCACCAGTAGACAACGAGTGAAGTGTCTTGCCCAAAGACACAACGACCGAGAATGTCCGAGCCGGGCCTCGAACCGGTAACCTTCCGATTACAAGGCGAACTCCCAACTTTTGAGCCACGATCGCCCCATATATGGAAACACACATGCACAGAGACACACACAGGATCCAATTCAATCAACCAGTGTAAATATATTGATTTTAAATCACACAATAAGATACACCCATAAAAAGGCTCTCTCTCTCTCTCTCTCTGTCATACAGACACACACACACACACACACACACACACACACACGCAGCAGCAGCAGAAGCAAGTGAACAAACAGGGGCTGTACATACAGTGTTTCCTGTATGTTTCTAGGTGGGTCAAAAGCCTGGAGCTGCTTAATTTGAATCCACCAATCAGAAAGGCTATGTACTTTTTCCCGCCAAAACAGGTGCACCTGTTTTTACACACGCAGCACAGAGACAGGATTTGTGCAGTCTATTTTTCATAGTGAGGACTCCTCTCAAACAAATGGCTATAATTTCCTTACCAGCTGCGCCACTGGGAAAGACAGTGAGCTCTTGGGAAACGGGGTGATGAGCAGTCAGAATTAGATCGCGGTGAGAGGCAAAGAGCGCCGTTTTTTGGAGTTACAAAACGTCGTGCAACTCCAAAACTAGGTGGACTAGAAGCATAATTCTTGTACTGGGTGAATCAGCGGACTTTGGTGTACTTTGTCTGCGATTTTCATTACTCTTTGTACATCCGTCGCTGAGATATGACGAGAGAAGAAACGGCAGACCTCAGATATGATTGGCTGGCTGGGAAGCTGGCAGAAATATATAGTAATAGTGTGATTAAGCATAAATACTACATTTAGCAGAAATACTGTATTAAGCACAAATCCTATAAAAAGCAGAAATACTATATTAAGCACAAATCCTATAAAAAGCAGAAATACTATATTAAGCAATATAAAAATCCTATAAAAATGGTATAAAAAGCAAAAATACTGTAATATGATTTGGTAGAAAAACTATAATTAATCAGAAATACTATATTTGGCAGAAATACTGTAATCAGCACATATACTGTAACATGACAGAAATTCCTCCACTTAGTAGTAATACTATAACATAACACAAATGTTATGATGAGTTGAGCGGCTGGTACTCTGGTGCAGTCAGCACAATCTGGAGCTGAACACTCTTAAAACTGTAGAGATGACAGTGGACTTCAGGAGACATCCCTCAACTCTGCCCCCCCTCATCATATCAGACAGCCCTGTGTCGACTGTGGAGATCTTCAAGTTGCTGGGTACCACCATCTCCCAGGACCTGAAGTGGGAGACCAACATCAACTCCATCCTCAAAAAGACCCAGCAGAGGATGTACTTCCTGAGACAACTGGGGAAGTACAGTCTTCCACAGGAGCTGCTGATCCAGTTCTACACTGCAGTCATTGAGTCTGTCCTGTGCTCCTCCATCACAGTCTGGTATGGTGCAGCCACTAAACAGGACAGGTGCAGACTGCAGCGGACTGTACGGGCAGCAGAAAGGATCATCGGCGCCCCCCTGCCCTCCATCCAGGATCTGTACCTCTCAAGAACCAGGAAACGGGCAGGGAAAATCATCACAGACCCCTCACACCCTGGACACAGACTTTTTGATCTGCTGCCCTCTGGCAGACGGTACAGAAGCCTGCAGACCAGGACCACCCGACACAGGAACAGTTTCTTTCCCCTCACCATCTCCCTTCTAAACAGTTGAACTGTCACACTGCTCCCACTGCCAGACTGCAACTGCACCTTATGTACATTCTGTAGTATTCATTCCACCTCATTTCATTTCTGTATTTTATGTATATACGTTTAGATTAGTTATTTATAGTTGGTTTACACAGCTTTGTGTATGTATGTGTATGCATGTGTAATGTATATATAGATACGTGTGTGTGTGTGGGTGCGTGTGTGTGTGTGTGTGTGTGTGTGTGTGTGTGTGTGTGTGATTTACATTGCTGTGCTCGAGAGCCACCATCTACCGGAACCAAATTCCTTGTATTTGTATGCACATATACTTGGCCAATAAACATGATTCTGATGACTTGGCACAAAAACCATGATTTAGCAGAAATACTATGATTGAGCAGAAGTACTAAGATGTAGTAAAAGTACTTTGATTTAAGAGAAATCCAATTATGGAGGAGTAATACTTTAAAATGGGAGAAATATTGATACACACACACATTCACAGAGCCTAAAGGGAAGAGTATTTGTGCCATGGAGTGTTAAGAAGAATCTGAGGTCCATATTAGAAAAGCTGGTAAAAAGTTTTCAGAATTGTAATAAATGATGAATATGAATTAGTGGTCTGTGATAGTGTATTAATTTGTAGGGCAAAAAACATGTTGTCCAAGGTGGAGTTGAACCCACGACTTTTGGGTTGCAGACCTGTGTCATTACCAGCTGCGCCACTGGGAAAGACAGTGAGCACTTGGGAAACAGGGTGATGAGCAGTCAGAATTAGATCGCGGTGTGAGGCAAAGAGCGCCGTTTTTTGGAGTTACAAAACGTCGTGTAACTCCAAAACTAGGTGGACTAGGAGCATAATTCTTGTACTGGGTGAATCAGCGGACTTTGGTGTACTTTGACTGCGATGTTCATTACTCTTTGTACATCCGTCGCTGAGATATGACGAGAGAAGAAACTGCAGACCTCAGATATGATTGGCTGGCTGGGAAGCTGGCAGAAATATATAGTAATAGTGTGATTAAGCATAAATACTACATTTAGCAGAAATACTGTATTAAGCACAAATCCTATAAAAAGCAGAAATACTATATTAAGCAATATAAAAATCCTATAAAAATGGTATAAAAAGCAAAAATACTGTAATATGATTTGGTAGAAAAACTATAATTAATCAGAAATACTATACTGGGTAGAAATACTATATTGAGCACAAATCTTATAAAATAGCAGAAATAGTATGATTCAGCACAATAGTAATAACTTAAACAGAAAAACTGGAAAAGCAAAATGGACAGCTGAAAAAATGCTGAACATGCTAAGGGTCCTTCAAATGTACTTGTTAAATGAAAAAAAAACTGAGCAAAAAAAGTGTAACAGTCACACAATCAGAAATATGGAAACATATGGAAACACACATGCACAGAGAGACACACACAGGATCAAATTCAGTCAACCAGTCTAAATATATTGAATTTAAATCATACAATAAGATGCTCCCATAAAAATTCTGTCTCGCCCTCTCTCTCTCTCTCTCTCTCTCTCTGTCTCACACACACACACACACACACACACACACACACACACACACACAGGGAGAGAGAAGTAAGTTTCTAGCTCAGTCAAGCAGCCTGGGAGCTGCTGAATTTGAATCCACCAATCAGAGAGCCTGTGCACTTTTTCCCGCCAAAACAGGTGCATGCAGCACAGAGAGACACAGGATTTTTGCAGTCTATTTCTCATAATGACGACTCCCCTCAAACAAATGACCATAATTTCCTAACTATAGGGGCTAGAACGGTCATTCTTACACCGTTTTGTTCAGAAGAGATGGGGGAATCTTAAAGTGTTGACAATGTATCATTAAAATATGAATTATTAAAGATATTTGACTTCTAATGCACCATAACTGAGTAGAGCAAAGCAAAAACTGCCTTGACTTGCCCTCAAACAACGCTTTCTAACTCTAAATCTATTTGGAGTATCAATATCATTTTTTCACCGTAAGAGACAGCAGGCTTTGGTGAACAATCATGGAAATTTTCAGGTCTTTGTGGAAATCCAACAAAAAGTTATGACGAGAGAAAAAAGTGGTTCATTTCCAGAGTTTGAAATCTGAAGAAATCTGAGCGAAGGACGAATTTCCTACGCTCAAACAAGTGTAACTCATCTCAGAACGGTAATAGGTGAGAAAAAAATTCTTGAATTGTGAGCGTCAGGAGTGTCTGAAGATATACTGGGACAAGCCTCATGTTTTAACTTCGCTTCGTTAAGGAGATATGACGATTCGAATATGCCTCTCATTACAGAAATCAAGCGGTGATTTTGAACAAACTCTCCATTGACTTTCTATGGAGAGTTTTCAGACTTTGTGTTGCTCTGAGGAGATTTGCCAAAATTCTATAAGTCTCACAACAATGATGGTGACATTTTCGGAAAGCCAGCAAAAATACCTACGTTTTGATGTATAATTTGTGGAAGTTGAGTGAAAATTGAGCAAGTAGCAAGAAGTTGTTCGGACATGAAGAGAAGACTGCGAAACCTACAGTGGCACACTGGAAGCCAAGTGCATAGCAACCATAACAACGCATGTATTTTCTGAAAAATCACAATTTTGCAACTCAAAACTTTAAGAGGCATAAAAATAAAACGGTAAAAGATTTGAAAAATCTGATTTATTCCTGAATAGCCCAATAATTTGAGAACATTTTAAAGTTTGAATGGTTGTTCTACGTGAAAGTAGGAAAAAGTAGTTAAGTTTCAAAAACAAGCAAAATTTAGCAGAATTGCAGAAGTTTCCCATTCATTTCAATGGGACAAATTAAAGGAAAAAAGTGGAATATTTTAAAAAGTATAACAGTAATAAACACCAAAAGATATAGCGATCATTAGCAGAAATAGCAGAATAGTTTAAAATTTGAACGGTGAAAATCGGCTGAAAATTGTGGAAGTAGTTAAGTGCCAAAAAAAGTGAAAAAGTGGCAACTAGAATAACTAGAAAAATTTGCATTTCCTGCGAAAATGCAGTGTGGATGCTGGAACGCTGAAGCTGTCAGCTGAAACTAGCTGAAAAAGCTGAAAAGTTGCAGAATTTGTAAAAACTTTGCAGAAGCAAAGGAACGTTGCTAAAATGTAGTAACTTAGCAGAACTGCAATATCTTAGAGGAAACATAATACTTGGCAGAAATACAATAGCATAGCAGAACTTAGCAGAAATATTGCAACTTACCAGAAACACGATAACTTCCCAAAAATACAAGAATTTCGGAGAAACAGTATAAGATAACAGAAAGAATATATTTAGCCAAACATTCTTAAACATTACAGAAATACTACTCTATAGCAGAAATGATATATTTAGAAAGAAAAATATAATATAGTAGAAATACTATGATTTAGCAGAAATCCTGCAATATAGCTCAATAACAATGATTTAGAACAGATACTATGATTTAGCAGAATAGTAATAACTTAAGTGAAAATATTGGAAAGGTAAAATGACAAGCTGAATAAAAAGGAACATGGTTAAGTTTGCTCAAAACTAATTTTTGTTCACCTGTGAAAAAATAAAATAAAAATACATTTAGAAATACAAATAAGAACAGCCAACAGATACACACAAAATTAAATATGGATACACAAATCAACAAATACACACAAAATCAAATATGGATACACAAATGTACAGAGAGAGACACACACACACAGGGTCTATGCCAGTCAACCAGTCTGAATATATTATATTTTTATCCAACAATGAGATGCTGCCCTAAAAAGGGCTTTGTGTGTGTCTTTCTCTCTCTCTCTCTCTCTCTCTCACACACACACACACACACACACACACACACACACACACACTCAGGCTCACACACACACACACACATAGCATCAGCAAGTGAACAAGGGCTGTTAACAGCATGTTTCTAGGTCAGTCAAACAGCTGTGAGATTCTCAATTTGAATCCACCAATCAGAGGGGCTGTGTGCTTTTTCCTGCCAAAACTGGTGCACCAAGTGCAGGCTTTTACAGCACAGAGAGAGACAGGATTTTTGCAGTCTATTTCTCATAGTGAGGACTCCCCTCAAACAAACAGCCATAAATTCCTAACCGTAGGGGCTAAAACGGTCATTCTTAGACCGTTGTGTTCAGAAGACATGGGAGAATCTTGAAATGTTGACCATTTAAAATAAAAATATGAAATATCATAGATATATGACATAGATGATTGGTTGTCTTAGAAGCCATGATTGCCCCAATATGCAAATTTGAATGTGCAAGGCCTAAGATATGATTGGCTGGCTGGGAAGCCATGAAGGCAACAATATGCAAATTTGAATGTGCAAGCCCTCGGATATGATTGGTTGTCTTAGAAGCCATATAAAAAGCAGTAAAACTGTACTATGATTTGGTAGAAAAACTATAATTAATCAAAAATACTATATTTGGCAGAAATACTATTTGTAGCAGAAACACTATATTTAGCACAAATCTGATGAAATAGAAGAAATAGTATGATTTAGCAGAAATGCTGTATTTAGCACAAATACTGGAAAGCAGCAGAAATGCTATGACTTAGCACAATAGTAATAACCTAAATAGAAAAATTGGAAAAGCAAAATGGACAGCTGAAAAAATCCTGAACATGCTAAGGGTCCCTCAAATGTAATTGTTAAATGAAAAAAAAAAACACCAAAAAAAAGTATAACAGTCATACAACCACAAATATGTACACATATGGTAACACACATGCACAGACAGACACACACAGGATCAAATTCAGTCAACCAGTCTAACTATATTGAATTTAAATCTTACAATGAGATCATCCATAAAAAGGCTTTCTCTGTCTCTCTCTCTCTCTCTCTCTCTCTGTCACACACACACACACACACACACACACACACACACACACAAGATCCAATTCAGTCAACCAGTCTAAATATATTGATTTGAATCTTACAATGAGATCATCCCATAAAAGGCTTTCTCTCTCTCTCTCTCTCTCTCTCTCTCTCTCTCTCCTCTCTCTCTCTGTCAAACACACACACACAAGATCCAATTCAGTCAACCAGTCTAAATATATTGAATTTAAATCTTACAATGAGATCATCCCATAACAAGCCTTTCTCTCTCTCTCTCTCTCTCTCTCTCTCTCTGTCACACACACACACACACACACACACACACACACACAAGATCCAATTCAGTCAACCAGTCTAAATATATTGATTTGAATCTTACAATGAGATCATCCCATAAAAAGGCTTTCTCTCTCTCTCTCTCTCTCTCTCTCTCTGTCACACACACACACACACACACACACACACACACACACACACAAGATCCAATTCAGTCAACCAGTCTAAATATATTGAATTTAAATCTTACAATGAGATCATCCCATAACAAGCCTTTCTCTCTCTCTCGCTCTCTCTCTGTCACACACACACACACACACACACACACACACACACACAGGGAGAGAGAAGTAAGTTTCTAGCTCAGTCAAGCAGCCTGGGAGCTGCTGAATTTGAATCCACCAATCAGAGAGGCTGTATACTTTTTCCCGCCAAAACAGGTGCAGCCGTTTTTACACACACAGAGCACAGAGACAGGATTTCTGCAGTGAATTTCTCATAGTGAGGATTCCTCTCAAACAAATGGCCATAATTTCCTAACCGTAGGGGCTAGAACGGTCATTCTTACACCGTTTTGTTCAGAAGAGATCAGGGAATCTTAAAGTGTTGACAATTTATCATTAAAATATGAATTATTAAAGATATTTGACTTCTAATGCACCATAACTGAGTAGAGCAAAGCAAAAACTGCCTTGACTTGCCCTCAAACAACGCTTTCTAACTCTAAATCTATTTGGAGTATCAATATCATTTTTTCACCGTAAGAGACAGCAGGCTTTGGTGAACAATCTTGGAAATTTTCAGGTCTCTGTTGATATCCATTAAAAAGATATGACGAGAGAAAAAAGTGGATCATTTCCAGAGTTTGAAATCTGAAGAAATCTGAGCGAAGGACGAATTTCCTACCCTCAAACAAGTCTAACTCATTTCAGAACGGTAATAGGTGAGAAAGAAATTCTTGAATTGTGAGTGTCAGGAGTGTCTGAAGATATACTGGGACAAGCCTCATGTTTTAACTTCGCTTCGTTAAGGAGATATGACGATTCGAATATGCCTCTCATTACAGAAATCAAGCTGTGATTTTGAACAAGCTCTCCATTGACTTTCTATGGGATTTTGAGACTTTGTGTTGGTCTGAGGAGATTTGCCAAAATTCTATAAATCTCACAACAATGATGGTGACATTTTCTGAAAGCCAGCAAAAATACCTACGTTTTGATGTATAATTTGTGGAAGTTGAGTGAAAATTGAGCAAGTAGCAAGAAGTTGTTCGGACATGAAGAGAAGACTGCAAAACCTTCAGTGGCACACTGGAAGCCAAGTGCATAGCAACCATAACAACGCATGTATTTTCTGAAAAATCACAATTTTGCAACTCAAAACTTTAAGAGGCATAAAAGTAAAACGGTAAAAGATTTGAAAAAGCTGATTTATTCCTGAATAGCCCAATAATTTGAGAACATTTTAAAGTTTGAATGGTTGTTCTACGTGAAAGTAGGAAAAAGTAGTTAAGTTTCAAAAACAAGCAAGTTTTAGCAGAATTGCGGAAGTTTCCCATTCATTTCAATGGGACAAATTAAAGGAAAAAAGTGTAATATTTTAAAAAGTATAACAGTTAAAAATATCAAAAGATATAGCGTACATTAGCAGAAATAGCAGAATAGTTTAAAATTTGAACGGTGAAAATCGGCTGAAAATTGTGAAAGTAGTTAAGTGCCAAAAAGTGTACGGAACGCAACTAGAAACTAGAAAAATTTGCATTTCCTGCGAAAATGCAGTGTGGATGCTGTAATGCTGAAGCTGTCTGCTGAAACTAGCAGAAAAAGCTGAAAAGTTGCAGAATTTGTAAAAGCTTTGCAGAAGCAAAGGAACTTTGCTAAAATGTAGTAACTTAGCAGAACTGTAATATCTTAGAGGAAACATAATACTTGGCAAAAATACAATAGCATAGCAGAACTTAGCAGAAATATTGTAACTTACCAGAAACACGATAACTTCTCAAAAATACAAGAATTTAGGAGAAATTGTATAAGATAACAGAAAGAATATATTTAGCCAAACATTCTTAAACATTACAGAAATACTATGATTTAGA
>NW_020327392.1:0-2500 GCF_001858045.2 Oreochromis niloticus | reverse complement strand
ACTGCAATATCTTAGAGGAAACATAATACTTGGCAGAAATACAATAGCATAGCAGAACTTAGCAGAAATATTGTAACTTACCAGAAACACGATAACTTCTCAAAAATACAAGAATTTAGGAGAAAGAGTATAAGATAACAGAAAGAATATATTTAGCCAAACATTCTTAAACATTACAGAAATACTATGATTTAGAAAAACGGTACAACATAGAAAAAATGCTGCGATTTACCAGAGACACTGTAATATACTATTAATATTGAAATTTTAAAAAAAATACTATGTTTTAGCACAAATACTGTAATTTGACAGAAATACTATCATTTGGTAGAAATACTATGTTTCAGCAGAAATACTCTGGTTTAGCACAAATATTATAACATAGCAGAAATACAATTATATGGCAGAAATGCTATATTTAGAAAGAAAAATATAATATAGTAGAAATACTATGATTTAGCACAAATACTGTAATCAGCACATATACTGTAACATGACAGAAATTCCTCCACTTAGTAGTAATACTATAACATAAAACAAATGTTATGATTTGGCACAAAAACCATAATTTGGCAAAATACTATGATTTAGCAGAAATACTATGATTGAACAGAAGTACTAAGATGTAGTAAAAGTACTTTGATTTAACAGAAATACAATTATGGAGGAGTAATACTTTAAAATGGGAGAAATATTGATACACACACACATACACAGAGCCTAAAGGGAACAGTATTTGTGCCATGGAGTGTTAAGAAGAATCTGAGGTCCATATTACAAAAGCTGCTAAAATCATAAAAGTTTGCAGAATTGTAATAAATGATGAATATGAATTAGTGGTCTGTGATAGTGTATTAATTTGTAGGGAAAAAAAACATGTTGCCCAAGGTGTAATTGAACCCACGACCTTTGGGTTGCAGACCTGTGTCATTACCAACTGTACCACTGGGAAAGAGAGCGATTGCCTGGAAAACAGGGTGATGACCAGTCGGAATTAGATTGCAGTGAGAGGCGATAAACGCCGTTTTTTGGAGTTACAAAACGTCGTGTAACTCAAAACTAGGTGGACTAGAAGCATAATTCTTGTACTGGGTGAATCAGCGGACTTTGGTGTACTTTGACTGTGATTTGCATTGCTCTTTGTACATCTGTCGCTGAGATATGACGAGAGAAGAAAGGGCAGACCTCAGATATGATTGGCTGGCTGGAAGCCGTGCAGGCCCTGATATGTATTTGTATGTATCAGTCCTCACAGAGGATTAGCTGCCTGGGGACCTGGCAGAAATATATACAAATAGTATGATTAAGCATAAATACTACATTTAGCAGAAATACTATATTAAGCACAAATCCTATAAAAAGCAGAAATCCTATATTAAGCAATATAAATATCCTCTAAAAATCCTATAAAAAGCAGTAAAACTGCACTATGATTTGGTAGAAAAACCCTAATTAATCAAAAATACTATATTTGGCGGAAATAGCAGAAACACTATATTTAGCACAAATCTTATGAAATAGCAGAAAGAGTATGATTTAGCAGAAATGCTGTATTTAGCACAAATACTGAAAAGCAGCGGAAATGCTATGACTTAGCACAATAGTAATAACTTAAATAGAAAAATTGGAAAAGTAAAATGGAGAGCTGAAAAAATCCTGAACATGCTAAGGGTCCCTCAAATCTTATTGTTAAATGAAAAAAAAAACTCAGCAAAAAAAAGTATAACAGTCACACAATCACAAATATGGACACATATGGAAACATACATGCACAGAGAGACACACACAGGACCAAATTCAGTCAACCAGTCTAAATATATTGAATTTAAATCATACAATAAGATGCTCCCATAAAAATGCTCACATACACACACACACACACACACACACACAGAGCCTAAAGGGAACAGTATTTGTGCCATGGAGTGTTAAGAAGAATCTGAGGTCCATATTAGAAAAGCTGCTAAAATCATAAAAGGTTGCAGAATTGTAATAAATGATGAATATGAATTAGTGGTCTGTGATAGTGTATTAATTTGTAGGGAAAAAACACATGTTGCCCAAGGTGTAATTGAACCCACGACCTTTGGGTTGCAGACCTGTGTCATTACAAACTGTGCCACTGGGAAAGAGAGCGAGCGCCTGGAAAACAGGGTGATGAGCAGTCAGAATTAGATTGCGGTGAGACGCGAAAAACGCTGTTTTTTGGAGTTACAAAACGTCGTGTAACTCAAAAACTAGGTGGACTAGAAGCATAATGCTTGTACTGGGTGAATCAGCGTACTTTCGTGTACTTTGACTGTGATTTGCATTGCTCTTTGTAATCTGTCGCTGAGATATGACGAGAGAGAAAGGCAGACCTCAGATATGATTGGCTGGCTGGGAAGCCGTGCAGGCCTGATATGTATTTTATGTATCAGTCCTCACAGAGGATTAGCTGCCTGGGGACCTGGCAGAAATATATACAAATAGTATGATTAAGCATAAATACTACATTTAG
>NW_020327391.1:130000-154295 GCF_001858045.2 Oreochromis niloticus | reverse complement strand
ATTATTTACTGCAAGTCCAGAAATCATAGCTGCCCCATCTTCCTACACCTTTGTCGGGCGCTCTAGCTACGTCCCAGTGTGTGTTGGTTGTGTGTTTCTGTGCGTCACTAGTGGCCAGGCGTGTGTGAGAGTGAATAGCCTGTGTGTGTGCATGGCTGGCCTGGGCCCTGTGGGACATGGTCATGGAGGCAGGTGTTCTTGGGCGCCGTAGGCAGGCCTGTACAAAGGGTTTTCAGCCACTAGTGGAGTCAGCTGCCCCTGACCTCTGGTTCTCCGGGATTCTCACCCTTCAGCTGTGGTATCCCCACCTGGAGCGTCCTCCTTCTCCTGCTGGGATGGACGCAAGGATGATTAGGGTAAGCAGTAATGCGTATGTGAGCCTAAAGAAAAGGAATTTAAATACACCAGTACCAGCTTCAGATCATATTGTATATTATATGTTTCTACTTCTTATAATATGTCATCTGTCATGTTTATATGCAGTGACAGTTGTACATGTGGAGTTGTGCTCATATTTGGTTTTATATTCAGTGTATCATTTGTAAAATGTTGACTTTTTTTATTATTGTCTTGTTTGTTTGCACATCCTTGTAAATACAGCAAATATTTACAACCTTTGTTTTTGAAGAATGTTTATGTTTGTGGGGATGAAGCTATCTGGCAACATGACACAGCCCTTTGAACCTCATCTTCATGCCCATCATGTGGCTATGGTGCAGGATTTAGATTTAATGTGATGCATATGCAGGTTACAGCCGGGGAATGGCAGTAAGTTGTGGATTGATTTGGCATGTTCGACTACTGTTACTCCAAATTCTCTCACATATAACATGATAAAGCCCTCTTACCCAATGTCATGGAGTTTCACAGGTGCACAGAGGCACTAAGTTACATCAAAGAAGCCAATGATTGTGAAATGGGAGGTTGATGGTGTCATTGTATATATCCAGGAATACGTGGCGGAGGATAGTTGTCATGAAAGGTGTAGGAACATACCCCACCACCAACTCAGTGTTGAAGGAGTTATGTTGGGAAAAAAGAGTGTTCAGATTTGCAGCTCCTTCCTCTTGGAATCAGCTGAAATCAACAAAAACTGAATGAGCTGATCTCACTTAATAGATTTAAGGAGATTTTCAACTTGACTGATTTGGATGCAGCTACTTCAGTCTGCAAATGTTTGACCTGAATATTATGTTTGTTTCTGTCATTAGACACTTTTCATCACCTTTCATCATGTTCAAGTTTCATTCTTTATAGATTCTTAAGTTTAATAAGTTTTGGTCGTTTTAGTTTCTAATTTTTATGGCCTGTATTTAATGTACTTAATGTTTATATTTGTTGTTTGTGTATATGTTACCAGTTTATGCAGCTTTATCTATTGTTTTGCTTGAGGTTATTTAATCTGATGAGATTTAATTTTCATAGTAAAATAAAATAAATAGGTGCATTAAAAAAACAAAACAAAAAAACCCTTTGAGCTGAGTTGCAGACACTTCCTGTATGGTGGAATAAAGAGGAAGTGAGATGGCTCACACAATCCAGCTGCTGTGGATTAACACATCAGCAGAATTATTCTCCAAAAGTTGAATCTGTTCATCTGGACGTAGCGTTTTGTGGGAGAAACATTTCGTCACTCATCCAAGTGACTTCTTCAGTCTCAGCTGACTGCAGTTTCCCCAAATCTTATAAACAGACATTTGCATAATGACTGAAACCAGCCCACCAGCAGAATTATTATTTGTTAATTATATTGTCAATTATATTCAGAGAGAATTAATGGCTCAGATTCTGGAAAGTGTTATCATATCTCTACCAAATGTTTATAGATTTCATATAACACCACATGGGCTTGTCCGGGAGCTGAACCCGGAGCTTGCACACCCAAAGCGACAATCATTACCCAGACCAACAAGCCACAGAAACAATGCAGTTTTAGCAATGTTGAATGTGAGGCATTCAGGGAACTTATGTGGAGAGAAATCTGTCTCAAAAGAGTGACAAATGCCTACAGTATGATCCACACACAAAAACAACAAACTGACCACGCAAACTTTCTGATCAGAAGGAGGCTTGTGAAAAATCTTAAGCTGCAAGTTGAATGAGCCATTTTAGTCGTTCAAGATAAAATGCCACATTTATTAATTACAGAGTTCAGGACTGTTACGTGTTACATTGTTACACATAATTGGAGCCATAAATAAAAGACTAAAGAGACAAATGGGAATGTGGTTGCAATCCAAAGTCAGAGTAAGATTTTTTTCAGTTTCGCAGTTTTTTTATTTACAGTTTCTTTTAATGGTAAACCTGTTTCACATGTTTGGACCACATTTTAGGCCTACATAGCTGCTGGTTGAAGCTATGTATGCTGTTTGCAGCAATGCTGCAAAGAACATCTTAAAAATACAAAATTCTTCATTGATTTGAGCTGTGGGGTTTGCTACACTTGGCAGAAAATTAAAGAGTAAACAGTGAAAGCCAAAACCCAAGTCACGAAATCCTTGAATTCCATTTTTAATCTGAACAGAAACTTACAAGGGTCTGTGGACAATTGATGACCATCCGGTGCAGCAGGTGGTGATAATGTACCGCCAAAAAATCCAAAAAGAAGAAGAAGACGAGGAACACGACGACGACGAAGAAGAAGCCACAGAGTTCCCGTTTCATTGCTGTTTGTTTCTCAGTTTTTTCCCTCTCCATCCTAAAAGTAAGTGCCAAGGTAAGTTTGATCTGAGTTCAGTCAATCTTGAGCTTTATGAAGTTTTCTGTTCCTCTCTGTGAGAGGTGGTGGGAGAAGACCGTTAAAGGCGAGGCTCTAGAGTGTAGCAAAACAGCTGCACTCAAAAAAATAAGTCATTGGATGAACGTAATTTTATCTTGCCACTTATATTCCATCTAAACAAATCATGTTATATTAATCCATCTTGGGTGTGTTGTGTCAACACGATATATGTGTGTAGGTTAACATAATATAAAGTAACATTCAATTAATTTGACTTTTGTTCAATCAACATGTTTGTACCACGTAGTCTAATTAGATTTATTTAAATTCATCTGATATTGTTTAAACACTTTGGCACATCAAAAGTCAGTCTTGTTACATGAACTAGTAAAACATTTGTTTGTTACACCAATGATAATCTTGTTGAATGAATGAAATGTAACTCATGTCTGTAGTACTTGTTGTATTCATATACATATGTTCAACAAAAAAATTCAACGGATTTACAGCAACGTCCATCCACCCATCCTTCATCTTTATCTGGCTGTGGAAGTGATAGGGGTAACAGGGCAGGGTACAGACTGGGACAGGTCGCTAGTCTATCTACAGAGACAAACAACCTTTGCACTTCAACACCTTTGGGTAATTTAGATAACAGTTACTCTTACAACTGCATGACTTTTAACTGTGGAGGAACAGAGTACGCAGAGAGAACCCACTGCAACTTCGCCTCATTGTGGATTCGAACCAGGATCTTCTTGCCTGAGGCAACAGCACAACCACCATGGCATTAATCTGTCAATACAGACTTAACAAAAGTAGGAAAGCTATGCTTGATGATGCTTTATGTTGTTGTCCTTGACAAGTTAAACCATACGAAATAGTAACAGCATACACGTGGTGTGGTTGTCTGCCTCTTGTAACCCCACTGATTTTCCTGTGGTTTGACATCTAATGTGATCTTGTGAATTTCGTGAGCTGACTCAAAAAGTGAAATTGGGTGTTGTTACATGCACAAGATCCAAACTTGTAATATGAACTAAATATTCCATGTTCTATGGTGAACGTAATTAAACATGTAGCATCTGCATGAATTCAGCGACGTAATTTGTTTCTTGTTGAGATGAATACAATCTAGTAAGACTGGTTAGTTGCCTGCATCCAGCCACTCTTACTAGATTGTATGTCATCTCAACAAGAACAAATTACGTCGCTGAATTTCATGCAGATGCTACATGGTTATTACGTTCACCATAGAAATGGATTATTTAGTTCATATTACAAGTTTGGATTGTGGGTATGTGTATAAGTGTGCAAACAATAGATTAGAAGTGAGGTATAGTATGGTCACGTTTGTGAATTGTTTTTGTCATACTGATCACGCGCTCAACACACTGTACACACTATTCAGCTGGACTGGCCATCGGACATACCGAGCATTTCTTTGTTTATCACCCACTTTGCCCCAGAAAGAGGAAAACTGCGTATGTTGGCGGACAAGTGCTATAATGAAATACATTTTTTATATTAAAACACAGCTGCCTTTATCTTATCAGTGAAAGTTGTGCCCACTGTGCATTTGATTCTAATAACAGGCCTCAGTCTCTCCTGGTCTGCTGTGCCATACTGCTAAATTTGGTATTGGTGCTGAACCTTTTGTGTTTGTTTCAAACAAGTTGCCCACTTGGGGAAGCTAAAACTTGTTCTTTGTGCTGTCAGATGACCATATGAGACACTTTGACTCTTCAGTGCAGTGTGGAGCCTAACAAAGATCTGTTTTGTGTCCCAGCTGATCAGCAGGAGGAGAAGAGTCTGACGGAGCAGCAGAGGAACATTTTCAGCTACTTGGACTCAGCTGAGTCACTACAGAGGAAACAATGAGCTCAACACAGAAGGTGACAGATACTAGTGATAACTAATACCCATTAAAAGCTTAAGTACTGATATATATTTTACGCAAAACTCATTGATCCTTGTGCTATATTAATGTAATTTAATGTTATAATAATGTATTAAAACAGTGCCTACATTGTAGAGGGTGACTTTGCCTCTAACAGGAACATGAGCAGGGAAGAGGTTAAAGTGGGATTGAGCAGGTGGGAACCCTAAAATCAGCTGTAGTGGCTCAGCGTGGGGAAAAGAATCACAGCTCACAATCATTTCTATTGAGAGCTCCAGTAGATTTTCTTAAAGTACAGGCTGTGATCAGCTGACCTGCTGCTCTCTGTGGATGTACACAACTGAATTCAACCAGATGTCAGCAGATGTTTCATGAGCTGTCCTGGCTGATTTCCATCCTCTACACTGACAGTACACTGTCTTTATATTAGACACTATACTGTTGGTATGAAGGTGGAACTCAGTGAATGAATGTCAGCATCATGAGCTTCAGTTTAAATGAATCTCTGCTACACTTGATGTAATCTAACTCTGACATGAGCACCACAGTCACTGAGCACCAGTCACACACTGTTCTTTACTTTAAATCCATCACAGTTCAGCAAACTAACCTGTTTATCCTGCACTAACCTGCAGAGGATCTTCATGCAGTCTTTAAATAACACAGTTGGTCTGCCTCAGATTGTTTTGCAGCATCTTTCAGTATATGAAAAAACATAATGTCACATGTACAGACATGTATATTGATCAAATCCCACTGAGCAGTCCTTACCTTTAAATCTAACCTCTCCTCTTTCTCTCCTGTCCTGTGTGTCAACCTTGTTCTCATTCGACAGCGTAACATACCGACGATTTGTCACATCCTGAGGTGTTCCTCAGGCATGCGAAAGTTAACCTTCTGCGTTCCTATGATACGCACCGGGTTGTGGATGGAAAGCAATAGATTGGTGTTGCCGGCGGTAATACACGTTCCAGCTCTGACCATAAACTGATCCCTAACACTAACCACCACCTTAATCATGTTAGATAGTGTTTCCAAAACGATTACAGTAAACGTACATGTGTAGATTCATTCCAAATGGTTCTCATTAGAGCTGGGCGATATATCGAGTTTTTTAAAAATATCGATATATTTTTATACGAGATATAAGATGTGACAATATCCTTTATATCGATATAGTCTATGTTACGTTATAATTATAGTTGCGGAGCCGCAAGTTTGCCTCTCTTTCGTCCACTTTTGTCTTTACGCAACGTTACTCGACCTCGCCTCTCCTTCACTGAACACAACTCCCCCTCCTCCCCCATCGCTTCACCTGCAGGCAGCGACAAGATGGACACGGCAAATCTCCGTTAATGAGTAACTGTGCATCGCCCCGTGCGTGGGGCTGGACGGCATCAACGTGTTAACGAGCTAACCACGCTAACAAGCTAACGCCATGCACGGCCTGAAATCCTTTCATTCTCTCAAAAGTTGACTGCGCGCCTTTTGTATGAATTCTGGTTGTGCTTGATGACCGCGAACCGATTTTATGTGATACACAGCGCTCAGCAGTCTGTCAAAAAATGTTTTAGTTCGACTTTGGTAAGCTACGGAGCTGCACCGCTTGATGGATTGTCGGAGCATTACGGCTACCGAGGAGCCTCGCGGAGTAATACGTACTGTGCTTCAAGGTAATATTACCGTATTGTGTGTGTATAAGGACCATAAATGGCACCTGTTCAGAGACACGGTTATGAAGCGGATTTCAAACTCCAGGCTGTCAGTCACGCAGTAGAAGTTGGGAACAGAGCAGCTGCGAAATCTGTCTTTGTTATTATGCTCAGCGTCTGTTAGTTTACATTTTGACTGCACAATTGTGAGCTCTTTGTTATGCACAAAACAACATAGTTTCTTTTATTTATAGAGCATCATTATTTAATAAATGCTCATAATTTATTTTTGAGTAGTTTTTTTTTTTCATGTACATCTATGCTGTATGTTAATAAAAGTGCCTGTGTGACATCTGGGACACAGCTTTGACTAAGAACTCTCTTTTCGTTCTTACTTTATGGCTTTAAAAAAATATCGAGATATATATCTTATATCGCCATCCAGCTAAAAAATATCGAGATATGAATTTTGGGTCATATCGCCCAGCTCTAGTTCTCATGTTTCCTAATTTTTCTGAATTAGTAATATAGGGACGTGTTGGGTGGCGGAAAGCATAACATACTGAAGATTTGTCATCTAGCACAAGCGTCAACAACCTTTAACACCCAAAGAGCCATTTGGACCCAGTTTCTAAGGAAAAGAAAACACTGGGAGCCGTAAATACTCTTAACATCTAAAATGAAGATAACACTGTGTATATTGTTTTTTTTTTTACCTTTATGCTTTGTATAAACAACTATAGTGTGTTGCTTATGAAATCCATGAAGTGCTAAAGAGAAAATTTAATTTAATTTATGTAATGATTACATTTTCAACTCTTAAAAAATAATAACAAAAAAGAAAGACAACCAGTTGAAGGTCTCTTTTAAATGAATTAAAAAGCTAAACTTTAATTAATCATGTAGCAAACAAAAACTGTTGTGAGTTGTCATCCTTATATCGCCTTTGGGCTTTCGGAGTATAGGGGAGCCTTGACCTGAATTTAGAAAATAATTGGAAAACAGCACTATGCTCCTAAAAAATTAAAAATAAATATTCGCAAAATATTTTTTTATTATAATAATATAATATTTATATAATAATGATAATATTTATTTTACCTGGTTAATGTGTGTCGCAGGGTGTGGCCCACAGTGCCGCTGCAGGAGAGGCACACGCACCTGAGCGGCATCTGGAATCACGCCTCGCCGACTTAAGTCTGTTGTTTGTATGTGTCGGGCTGTGAGCTGGAAAGCTACAGCCGGCTGTGTGTGTGAGAAAAGTGGTCAATAAAGAGACGCTGAAGAGCAAGCTAATGCAAACATCGTCAGCTCTGCCGTGATATGTTTACAATGGGACTTCTGCGGTAAGCTGTCGTCTGTGAGGCGTGAGCGGTGTTCGTTTTTAACATAGTTCATGGTGGAGAATAGCTGCTCACTTATGGATGTAGATCCGAAGACGGACATTCCACAAATTAGGCGTGCTGATAGGCCACTCTCGTCAGAGGTAAATGCAAATGAATCTGCCCAGGCATCATTAAATGTTGTATTGTCTTCAGATATTTTTCTTTTCTTACATTTCTCCATACTTGGCCTACCTAGGGCTGAAAGTCTCGATAAATGCACATTGTTTCAGTGGGTATACCGGCTTCCACGAGTGTGACTCTTATTTTGAGCAACGAAAAATAATAAAATGTGACTTTATTTTTATATTTCAAGATCACAATAATCTTCTAGTCTTCTTGTGTTAGTTGTTTTTTAGAACTAACACAAATAAAATACACTTCAGTTAAATACTTATAATTTATTTCTCCAAACCACGCAGAGCCACAGTATAAAGACTAAAGAGCCACAGGTTGCCGACCTCTGACCTAGCATAAAATGTTACACT
The DNA here is from genome assembly GCF_001858045.2 of Oreochromis niloticus. Taxonomy (NCBI): domain Eukaryota; kingdom Metazoa; phylum Chordata; class Actinopteri; order Cichliformes; family Cichlidae; genus Oreochromis; species Oreochromis niloticus. The sequence goes on along the minus strand of NW_020327391.1, from coordinate 146,154 downwards.
TTGGGAATTTGTTGGTGTGTCTTAGCTAACTTCAGTCAGAGACGGAGAAAGATCTTTTTCTTTTCTCTTCCTGTGATATACAGCAGCTGGACTTTTAGCTAGCAACACACTGTGAGACAAACTGCACACAAACAGTTTGTGTGTTTGCTGATGTTTGTTGAGCTGATGGAAAAGCTGCATTTGAAATTACCTGCCACTTAAAAAATTATTACTCCATTTATGCTCGCTTGTCTTCTGTATTGCTAGCTAGATGCTGAAGCACCACGGCCATTGTTGACAAAAACACAACAGTGACCCACTTTAACAGTCCCTGACTATGACACACAGTTTTTCCTTTTTTATCTCATTTTAATGTGTCATACCCTGGTGATTAGTACAAGATTATAACTGCCTTTCATGTGTTACTGTTTAGGCTCAGGTTGGTTTGATGTTTGATGCCTGCAGCGAAATAACTCCCCTCAAATGGCTATACAAAAAATCAATACATTTCAATATAGCTACAGTTCTGATTAATTTACATGTTGAAAGGGAGCGGGAAGAAATAAACACTTATTTAATCCCACCCCTTTGCCATAAATTATCAGTTAATATTTAGTCAGCTTCCTTACTGATATAATTTGTAATAAAAATAGCGATTTCTGATATACTATATACTATAATATCACATCATGATTTTTTTTTTGTAAATAGAGACATTCACTTAATTTCAATATTTTCCTTTTCTTTATAGTTCGAGAAGATCATATTTTTATAACAGTTTTCGAACTGTTTTGGACATTGCTTTAATTCCATATTCAGACTGTTCCATAGTTTCACTCCATGAACAGAAACACAAAAGCTTTTTCTTGTAGTACGTACAGTCCCTGTTTTGAAGTTACAAAAACCCCTTAAATTATAGCTTCCTTCTTTCAAAAAAAACCATACTCTGAATATTACCTTTATTTTTTGCTTTGAATAGAATTTGTGCTGTTTGGAATTTCACTAGATCGTCAATTTTCAATATTTCAGGCTGCAAAAATAGTGAGTTTGTATGTTCGCTATAACCTGCATTGTGAATGATTCAAATTGCTTTTTTTTTTTTTTGAAGAGTAAAAAGTGAATGTAATGTGGTTTTATAGTTATTGCCCCAGACCTCTGCACAATAACTTAAGTATGGTGAAACCAGTGAACAGTATAGAATATGAAGTGATGTTCTGTCTAATACCTGCTTTGCCTTGTTCAGTATTGCAATGCTTAGTGATACTTTAGAATGAATATATCTTACATGAGCTCTCCAGTTAAGTTTTTCATCTATTATTACCCCCAGAAATGTATTTTCACTGACTCTTTCAATATCAACACCATTTATTTGAATCTTTGCATTTGTATTTAAACTACTACTTCCAACTAACAGTTGTTAAGTTTAGATTTAAGTTTAGATTTATTCAAATTTAATGATAATTTGTTTTTATGAAGCCAGAAATTTACTTATTTCATTAGTCATATCCTCCAATAAATTCTGCAGATCATCACCAGAGCAAAAAATGTTTGTATCGTCAGCAAAGAGAACCATTTTTAATACTTTGGACACTTTACAGATGTCGTTAATGTACAAGTTGAAGAATTTTGGACCCAAAACTGACCCTTGGGGTACACCACAAGCAATGTCCATACATAAGGAGCAACCACCATTTAATTTCACAAACTGCTTCCTGTCACTTAAATAACTCCGGACCAAATCTAAAGCTACCCTCTGACACCATAACATTCCAGTTTTCTTATTAATATATCATAATTTATTGTGTCAAATGTCTTTGTCAAGTCTATGAATAACCCAGCCACATATTGCTTTTTGTCTATGGAATTTGTGATGTATTCTATTAATCTAATAGAATACAGTCGGTTTTTCAAGAATTTTTGATAATTGAGGTAGTAAAGAGACAGGCCTGTAGTTTGTGAAATTGCGTTTGTTGCCAGATTTGTATAGAGATATAACTTTTGCTATTTTCATTCTGTCTGGAAATTGACCAGTTTGAAATGATAAATTACAGATGTATGTAAACGGTTTTATAATAACCGCAATGACTCCTTTAACCACTATCATATCAATATCATTACAATCCAAGGATTTCTGATTTTTACTTTTTTTTTGACAATTTCAAAAACTTCATTTTCATCAACGGCTGTGAGAAACACTGACTGACAGAAATCCATATTCTATCCGGTTTTTCTTGTGCTTTCCCAGGATGAGTGATTGTTCTTGCTAAATTTGGTCCAGCAGTTACAACGAATTCATTGAGACTATTTGCTACAACATCCATATTGTATTCTTCATGGTCATTACAAATGAAATACTTGGGGTAGTTCTTTTGTCCAGCCCCACGTTTTATAACACTGTTCAGTATTTCCCATAATCTTTTAATATTACTTCTATGTATATCTAATTGCTTCATATAGTATTCCTTTTTACTATATCTAAGTATATTAGTTAACCTATATTTATATCTTTTGTATCTGATTTCAGCATCTTTAGTTCTTGTTCTTAAGAAATTTCTGTATAGAGCATTTTTCTTTATACATGCATTTTGTAGACCTTTTGTTATCCATGGACAGCCCATATATTTATGGTTCCTACTATATTGCTTTATTGGACAGTTGGTATTGTACAGTAATGTAAATATTCTAAGGAATTCATTATACGCACTATTAACGTCCTGTTCCTGAAATACTTCACCCCAGTTCTCTTTCAAAAAATCTTTCTTTAATGCATTCATTCTTTCTTCTGTTCCTACCCGTCTCTACTTTTTTTTTCTTCTTTTTTTTTTACTGTCCATTTTATTGATCTTGTAATTCCTATCATAGATTGTAAAAATTGGAAGATGATCACTCATGTCGTTAATCAGGAGTCCACTTACAGTCTTATTTTCAATGTCATTTGTTAAAATGTTGTCTATGAGAGTTGCACAATGTGATGTGATCCTGGTAGGTCTAGTAATTTTAGGGAATAGGTTCATACAGTACATTGTGTTTATAAATTCCTCAGTGGTTATATGTTTATTTGGGTTTAGCAAATTAACATTGAAGTCATTAAGTCATTGAAGTCATTTATTGAATTTCAATAAATGTTTCTTCTATCCAGTCTTTAAATGTCTCAATACTACTACCTGGAGCTCTGTATATACAGCTAATGATTACATTTTTACTTTTTTCTTTACAAATTTCAACTCTAATACATTCTAGTACATTATCAATCACCATCGTCATCTTTTCCACCACATTAAATTTCAAGGATTTGTCCACATACAAGGCCACTCCTCCTCCTCCTTTGTTTTGCCTAGTTATAAATGTGAATTCATAACCCTCCAGTTCAAAGTCTGTTCCTTTTTCCATATGGATGTGAAAACTGGTTAAGATATTCTCTGATATGATTAAAATTAGCATAGAGACTTATACAGTTAAAGTGGATAATTGATCATTTATTCTCAGTTTTAATCCTCTGATTATAGTCTTTATTTGTATAGTAGCAGCATTGTTATTGTTAGATGAGAAGAAGTTGTTGTCTGGATCTATTTCATATTCCAAGTCCTGTGTATTGTGATTCATATAGTTAAATGTTTTCAGTTTCAGTTAATCATATTCTGCAACTGTCTGACTGATGCAACTGTTTCTTCCAGATGTTTGAGTTCTTCCTTCCAGTGTGTGTCATGAGTGTGTGGTTGGTTGTCTGTTACCTTGTTTGTCATCCAGATCGTGTTGCTCACTGATATTTTTCGAGATCTGCCATGTTTTTAATGGTCAGAACTTTGGCTTCGTCTGGTGATCCGTTTAGTTTAATGAATATTTTTCAGTTTGTCGTCCAAGTGCTTTGAATTTTTCCCAGCTTATTAAGGTGTCGCGCTTTTTTGGCTATTTCAGCGTTGTGTTTGGTTAGATCAGGGGTCGGCAACCTGTGGCTCCAGGGCCGCATGCAGCTCTTTTGTAGTGATGTGTCGGTCGCGAACGAAATGGCTCTTAGAGCTGGCTCTTTGATGTGAACGACGCGAGCCGGTAATAGAGAAAAAGAGAGCCAGGGACAATAACGTCACATTAGAAAGGTATGGTAATCATCCACAACTATTTTCAGTTGCAGATGATAAAGGATTCAGAAAGTTTATTCATGCAGGCCTACAGTGGGGCAAAAAAGTATTTAGTCAGCCACCGATTGTGCAAGTGCCCCCACCTAAAATGATGACAGAGGCCAGTAATTTGCACCAGAGGTACATGTCAACTGTGAGAGACAGAATGTGAAAAAAAAAAATCCATGAATACACATGGTAGGATTTGTAAAGAATTTATCCGTAAATCAGGGTGGCAAATAAGTATTTGGTCAATAACAAAAATGTTGTTCACACAAAGCATAAAGGTAAAAAATAAAAAACATACACAGTACTATCTTCATTTTAGACGTCAAAAAGTATTTGCGGCTTCCAGTGTTTTCTTTTGCGTGGAAACCGGGTCCAAGTGGCTCTTTGGGTGTTGAAAGTTGCTGACCCCAGGTGTAGGGAGTAAAAGTTTAAAAGAAACCCTGAGGCTACAATCAGACTCTGACATTTTCCTTGAGTGAACCAGGCTGGTAACTGTTGAGATGTGTGTGTGTGTGTGTATATATATATATATATATATATATTATATATAATATATATATATATATATATATATATATATATAATATATATATATATATATATATATTATATATATATATATATATATATATATATATATATATATATATATATATATATAATATATATATATATATATATATATATATATATATATATATATATATATATATATATATATATATATTATATATATATATATATATATATGTATATATATATATATATATATTTATATATATATGAGATATAAATATATATATATATGAGATATAAATATATATATATATGAGATATAAATATATATATGAGATATAAATATATATATGAGATATAAATATATAATATGTGTATATAATGTGTGTATGATGTGTGTATATATATATATAGAGAGAAATCCTACCAGTGGCTGGACAAAGCTGGACTGAAAGACAGCACAGAGGCACTAATCATGGCAGCAGAAGAACAAGCTCTGAATACAAGATCCATAGAGGCTGGGGTCTATCACACCAGGCAAGACCCCAGGTGCAGGCTGTGTAAAGATGCCCCAGAGACAATCCAGCACATAACAGCAGGGTGCAAGATGCTAGCAGGCAAGGCATACATGGAACGCCATAACCAAGTGGCCGGCATAGTGTACAGGAACATCTGTGCCGAGTATAACCTGGAAGTCCCGAGGTCAAAATGGGAGATGCCCCCAAGGGTGATGGAGAATGACCGAGCTAAGATCCTGTGGGACTTCCAGATGCAGACGGACAAAATGGTGGTGGCTAACCAACCGGACATAGTGGTGGTAGACAAACAGAAGAAGACGGCTGTAGTGATCGATGTAGCGGTTCCGAATGACAGCAATATCAGAAAGAAGGAACACGAGAAGCTGGAGAAATACCAAGGGCTCAGAGAAGAGCTCGAGAGGATGTGGAGGGTGAAGGTAACGGTGGTCCCCGTGGTAATTGGAGCACTAGGTGCGGTGACTCCCAAGCTAGGCGAGTGGCTCCAGCAGATCCCGGGAACAACATAGGAGAGATCTCTGTCCAGAAGAGCGCAGTCCTGGGAACAGCTAAGATACTGCGCAGGACCCTCAAGCTCCCAGGCCTCTGGTAGAGGACCCGAGCTTGAAGGATAAACCGCCCGCAGGTCATGTATTGACCCATGTGCCTGTTCATCTTATCCGATATGATGCCTGACAGGAGCTTTCATGTAGTACTGAGGCAGGTAATTGGTCGGTAGTTGGATGGGACCGGTCCCTTCTTGGGGTCCTTGGGGATCAGGACCGTCCGACCTTCGGTTAGCCATTCCGGGTGTCTCTCGTTAACTAGCAGCTGGTTCATTTGTGCTGCCAGACGCTCGTGGAGTGCAGTCAGCTTCTTCAGCCAGTAGGCGTGAACCATGTCGGGCCCTGGTGCTGTCCAACTCTTCATACTGGAGACCCTTTCTTGGATATCTGCCACTGTGATGGTTACTGGACCCTGTTCAGGGAGGTCGCTATGGTCTGCCCTCAGATCCACTAGCCACTGAGCATTGCCTTCTGGTAGTTCAATCCCCTCAGTTCTGACTACCTTCCCTCTACTTACTTACTTACTTACTTACTATCTGACTGTCTGTCTGTCACAACAATAGGAAATATAAAAAAAACTATAGACCTGCTACATATTTATATATGTATACATTTTTATATATCTGTGTACAATCAGGAGGGATGGGCATGATTTTAGTGTTTGAACAGTCATACAATTATTTTTAACACCAGGTTGGATGTAATGTGTTAGAACTACCAGCAGGTGGGGATAAGAGACCTTTAAGGTGATTGGTCCCACACTCCACCTTCAGGTTTAAAACTAGTGTTAATGGAGGGAGTTTGAAGGTTGAGTTTGTTCCACGACTGCATTTCACTCACTGCCTCTGTTTGTATCTCTGTCACTGCAGGACCAACATGGACCGAGAAGTCAGCGCTCTCAGGAGGCCGACAAACCTCACAGAAGAAAGAGAGAGAAAACATACACCTGTGACGAGTGTGGGAAGGGTTTTACTGGGAACGCTTCACTAAAACATCATCAGGTCATCCACACTGGAGAGAGACCGTTCAGCTGTGACTTGTGTGGAAAGACTTTTTCCAGGAAGAGTTCCCTAAAACAACACCAACTCATCCACAGTGGAGTTAAACCGTACAGCTGTGATCAGTGTGGCAGAGCTTTTACTCACAGTAGCTACTTACAGAATCATCTAGTTACCCACTCTGGAATTAAGGCATACAGCTGTGACATTTTTGGAAAAACTTTCAGCCGGCAAGAGAACCGAAATACACACCAACGCATTCACACCAGACATTATGTGTACTGCTGTGAACAGTGTGGCAAATACTTTTCTACAGTTGCACATTTACAACAACACGTGTTTACCCACACTGAGGAGAGACCTTATAAATGTGACCTGTGTGAGAAGACTTTTAAATCTCCACGCAACCTGAGAGAACACCAACAGATCCACACCAGAAAGAGACTCTACAAGTGCAGTTACTGTGAGGTATGTATTTATATTGTTATCTTGTCATTTTAGCCTGACTGTTTGGAACAACTCTGCTCATTAAACTGTGTTAGCATGTTAGCAATTCTACTGCATGGAAAAGCAGCTCTGAGTGATTATTCAGATTTTCATGTCAGTTATGATTTTAGTATTACTGTAGTATTATGGTGGTAGTATTGTAGTTATTGCAGCCCAGTAAACTGAGTGTGTTAACTGAAACAGTAAAATGTAATTGGACGTCTGCAGAGATGCTCTTTATTTCAGGCGACGTTCAGGATAAAAGTGTTGAAGGACTGACTTACACTGTCTTTGTGTCTTTGTTTAGAAGCAGAGCGACACAGATGGATCCAGTTCTCAACCCTGTCATCACTGTGGTGGTGAGAAAGACTTTCGTTGTGACCTCTGTGGAAAAACTTTCAGTCAGCAAAAGACCCTAAAAAGACATCAACGTAGACACACTGGAGAAGAACTGAAATACTGCAAAGAATGTGGGAGAAGCTTCACCACACCAACTGAGTTAAAACGACATGAACTGATTCACAGTGGGGTCAAAAAGCACCTCTGTGATCAGTGTGGGTCAGCCTTCACCTCTGCAAGTAAGCTTAAATCACACAAACGAGTCCACACAGGAGAGAAACCATACAAGTGCAGAAACTGTGACAAAAGCTTCTCACATTCAGGTAATCGTAACAAGCATGAACATACACACATGGAAGGAAACTACAGCTGTGACCAGTGTGACAAGAGCTTCAGGAATCTCAGTTCATACTCCGAACACAAACGATCCCACGTTACTAATAAACTGTTTCACTGTTACCAATGTGCCGAAACATTCACTTCATTGTCTGCTCTGTGCAAACATCAGCGTGATCACTCAGGGCTGAAATCACTCCCATCACTGGATCACAGTGAATCTGAAGAGACAGAAAGATCCTCTGGTTTCAGTGTCAGACTCAAAAAGCTTGAGATCAGGCTCCACAGAGTTCAGATAGAATCATTTAAACTTGTGTTGAACTGAACTGGTTGCTGGGCTGAACTTCTACATAATACAGATTTACATGGGATCTTATTTTCTGTCGTTTTACTGAGTCAGTTTTCTCCTTTTTTCTCTGTCCTGGTTTTGCTCGTCTGTAAATAATTGAAACTCAGTCAAATAGTTCATTGTTCTCCAGCAAAACGTTTTGGAAACTCATGTTTAACCTTTAAAACTCTGACATATTTTAGCACACAAGGCTTCATCGGGGAGTTCACTCATGATTGGACCATGAGAATAAAGGTTTTTAGTTCTTTCAAAGAGAGTCTTGGAGCTGTTTGATGTTTTTGTTTTTTCTGAAACCACCTGAAAGAAAAACTATTTTTCTTGCTTTATGTAGTGTGGAAGTTTTTAATGTTTCTTTCATCTGTGATGTTCTTGAATGTGTTGACATGAAGATGGTACAAATACACTGGCCTTTTCGCTCTTATTTTATTCATTATTTATGGATGTCGCACAGAAGCAGTTTCTTGATTAACACATGGAGGGCTCGGGATCTGATGGTAAATAATGTTTTGTGTCCTTGTACACATCATACAGCTCAGCTGTTCCACAGATGTCAGGTTTACACAGTGGGATGGTTTGTAAGAACTAGGACAGCCACAAACGATTATTTTGATAGTCGATTAGTCACGGATTATTTTTGCAATTAATCGACTAATCAGATCATGCATCCATTGGATGTAAAACGTACAGTTTATTGCACCAGCATGCATCTGTTCTTATTTAACTATCATTAGCTTACAACTTGAAGTGTTTAAGGAAGCTCACAAGGAATATATTTACACAGTTCACCGGGTGTATATAAAAAGGTGCAGAGATAGTGCTATGTACAAAAGTGGGGGGACAGGGCTCCAGGGAAATCCAGGGAAAAGGCACTCGCTCATCAAACAATCCACACACAAGGTCAGACTCTCTCTCTCTGACACTCACCACAGGGAAAGATTTGTTAGTTCAAAGCTCAGGAACATGAGGGAAAACTTGCAGGTAACTTGATGGCACTGACACGAGTCATACACAACGATCCAGCAAAGAACAGCAGTCACTCCCTGGCTTAAATGCTGGCCACACTAATGAGGCTCAGGCGTTTGCTCCTCTGAGGGGTGTGGGCCGAGGGCGTGAACCCCGCGCGAGAAAGAGTACGAGAGCGAGAGAAAGGCAGAAACAGCTGAACAGCACCCTGCTGATACTCCTGGCCGTGACAGGTCCTCTGGTGATGTCACCATGAAAGGCAGAGAGCCCCGCCTACCTCAGGACCTCCCCTGTCATGTATTGATCAGGATCATCCTGACAGGATGATTATGAAGATGACAGCGAGTGCTTTCTTTTCTTTCCTGACGTTTGTTACTAACAAAGACAGTTTACGCTCTGTATTTGTTTCCATCTTTACCAGCCACACTCTAACTGCAATTAAGAAAACAAACTTTAGAAATTGTCGACTCAGTGACTTCATAAAATATTTAAGTGCTTCAGGTAGAGCCAGTTTTTAAATGACCATGAACACTTACCTTATTGTGTCTGTACAGCATGTTTTTCTATTAGATTTGTAACAGAGGCCTTGCGCTCAGTAAGTTTTTCAGTGTGTAGTTATTTTTTTTTTATAGCCGTTTGAATTCTCTGTATGTTTGATCCTGTAGACTGTTTAATGGACTGCTTGTCTTCCTGTTTGTAACCACTGCCTGTTTAGGACTAAAGATTTGGATTTTTGACTTTAATACAGCCTCTGTGTGTCGTCCCTCTGTTACCTCGTCCTCTGTGAATGTGTCACAGATGTTTTCATTATAATAACACAGCTTTCCCACAGTGGCTTGCAGCAGCAAAGCTTCAGATGAACTCAATGATTTTATATTCAGAATTATTCTGACAGTGGGCCACGGTGAATTATGATCTTTCATGAGGTCAATTTTAAAGTTCAGTATTTCAAAGCAGAAGCTATGAACAGTCATCATGTCGGCATTAGAATTATTGTTATTATTAATAATGCTGTTACTCATGTATAACTTTTATTGTGTTTTGTATGTTAATTATATTTAAATAGAGATGTTGACCCTAACTGTACAGCAGCATACTAAAACAAGCATCAATGTAACATACATTAATGCAGTGGTTCCCAAACTTTTTTTGCCAGGCCCCCTTTATTTTACAAGAAAAATGTTCGTGCCCCCCCCCACCCCCCAAACACACACACCCATATTTTGTTTACAAACTCCATTGCGGTTTATTTCACACCTCAAACATTTAGTAAACGATTAAGCAAATACAAGTAAACGGCAATAAATTACAGGTAGTAATAAAATATACTACTAACTCTTTTATGCTACGTCCACACCTACATTGGTATTTTTGAAAACTCAGCTGTTTCTATGCGTTTGGGCTTTTCGTCAACACATAAACGGCGTTGCGATTCACCGAAAACGGAGATTATTTAAAACTCCTTTATTGCGTTTACGTGTGGACGAGGAATACAGAGTTCGTCACGCAACGTCAAAGGTATGTGCCTCTTTTCACGTCACGCTGTGCGCCACGTTATTGTTTACATGAGATGAATTGCAGAGTGGCAGATAGTCAGATTAACAGTATTTTGTCTCTATCTTCAGGTTTTACACGCTTACATACACATGCAGTTACTGTCCCTCCATTCAGAAAGGCAGAGGCTTCACGGTGTAATTATTTTACCTGTAGTTGTTTTTTTTTTCCTGTGTAATAATATTCAACATTGCTGTCAATACATTTTTCAAAAAATGTCTCTCTGTGCAAAATGGGTTTAAACACATAAACAGCTGTGGGATACTGTTTGTCCGTGATTTGAACAGGGGGAACAAATTACGGCAGGATCAGCCTGATATTATTTGTATCCCACTGTAACTTTACTGCATAAAGAGCTAACATGTCCAAAATGTCAGGAGTAGTTAGTTATTACAAGAAGTGTTTGAGAACTAAAAATCAAGAATGTGGGATACTGTTTGTCCGTGATTTGAACAGCCCAGCGCTGCTCCCGACGCAGGGAAACTAATTCTGCAGGGCAGACCTACCTTGGCACTTGTGCAGGTGAAGCCAAAGGGAAGATATGCTTCACCATATTTTCCTGTCTTTGGCTTGGAAGGAAGTTGGTTTGGAAACATATTTGGCGATGCTTCATCTCCTGCTTTGCGTTTATGTGGGAGCCCAGTCAAAAACCTGTCCAGAGTGTCCAAGCGCTATTTTTTTTTTTTTTCTTTTCATACCGCCCCCCCCCCCCCCCCGCAATGGCTCTGCCCCCCCCCCGCCCCAGGCGGCGGGCCCCACACTTTGGGAACCTCTGCATTAATGGTCCAAGTTGTCATAAATGGGGAGCCTGATCCTTTATTATGAAAATATGACGAGTATTTTTCTTATCAATTGGGAAGAAGTTGGTCTTTTTTTCCCCCTTCTTTGCTTCTTTTTGCTCAGTTTGTCTTTTCCTTTTCTTTTATAATTGAAACTCTGATCAAACCTCATGTTCACAGCATGTAAAAGCAATTGACAGTCCATGGCATTGTTGTCTGTAGATGTGCAGTGTAGTGGGAGCATAAATCAAAATAAAATAAAACCGTAACATTTATGTAATAAATAATTTTAATGAAAATGAACAGGCCCTTTATAAACTTTAAAAGGATCTGAAAACAACTTGATGCATTCTCAATCATCGAGGTAAGTAAATCTCCAAAAGTTGAATCTGTTCATCTGGATGTAGCGTTTTCTCCCACAAAACGCTACGTCCAGATGAACAGATTCAACTTTTGGAGATCTGAAAACAACTTTTTAAAACAGTATCTTGGGGTGTAGGTGGTCAAAATAGAAAACTGAGCTGAACATTTAAGTTCAATCCATTCATTCATTTAACTTAGGAGGAAGAAATGTCAGGCTGGTGCAGGCTGGTTAGGTGCATGTGCTCCCCTGTTATCTTTACCTAAATGAGTTCACTTTGTGGCTGTCAGGTTGGGCAGCAGTACCTGTCCACTGTTAGGCGTAGCAAGGTTCTCCAAGAGTTTCTCCATGAGTAGAGCTTCTAGCTCTTCCAGCACATCTGTGGCCATGTAGGCTGCAAGTTTCTTGGTTGCTCTTTTTTACCCCACTGGTTGTGAGTGTCTAAATACCCCCACTAGCTCGCTTTGGCTGCAGTTAACTTGGGAGGAAGGGGTGGGTGTCCCATGACTAGATGAAAAACAATTATCTGGGATACATAAATATAATGTATGTATATATCTTATCAATTAAATCTGGCATGAGGTCTGATATTTTTAATTCACTACTAAGTTTTAAAATTACTCTTACTAATCTTTATGGGTCACAAAATAAACTTTTAACATATTTTCAGGTGAGAAAGTAGCTGTGTAAACATCAAATATCTGCTCGGTTTATCAAGATATTGCATATTTGCAAAAGTGCTTCGACGTTTTCGGAGATGTCTGCTACCCACCAGTTCGATAACTAGCCGGGAGCTCGAGGGTCACTGAAGCTGCTGAGAACGGCACATCATTTTCAGATCACAGCGGACTTTCTCTACTCAGGTTAAACGTAATATATAAGTCACTTAGACAACCTAAAAATGTTATTGTTGGGCTTTTTTCAGTGTTTTATTTGTTTGTGAGTAAATTGGTTTGGCTGAGATTAAAGTATTTAGATTAGATTAGATAAAATAAAACTTTAATAATCCCCCAGGTGGGTTCCTCCTTGGTTTTTACACAGCTGAATAAACGTCAAACAGAAAACTGATTAAACAGAAGTGTTAGATGGTCGAAAATTTACTCCAGTGTCCTGTTATATTTTAGATAGCAAGGAGCAGACGGCCGAGTTTATTAAACTCCACCGAGACAGCGGTGATGCTAATCAGAAGGCTAGACCATCCAATTTCCCCAACCATTTACTTCCGGCCTACCCGACCTTCTGAGGACCTGGCCCACGTAGACCGCGAAGACTGGGTCCTCAGGAGGATGCAGCCCATGAATTTGGACACGACCCTATGAACCATCCTAGACTTATGTAAAGTAAGGAGTAGGTGATCACTTGATCGAAAGGCTCTAGAGGGCATATACAGCTGCACAAGGTCAGACAAATAGTCCGGTGCCTGGCCATTTAGCACTTTATAAGTTAAAAGTAAGATTTTGAATTTAATTCTAAAATGCACTGGAAGCCAATGAAGGGAAGCAAGCACCGGAGTAATATGTTGGTGTTTCTTCACACGAGTCAAAAGGCGAGCTGCAGCATTCTGTACAAGTTGGAGCCGGGCCAAGCTGGACTGACTAACACCCACATAAAGTGAATTGCAGTAATCCAGTTGAGATAAAACAAACGTATGACTTGCTCGTTCCATGTTTCTAAAGGATAGAAAAGATCTCACTTTGGATAGGAGCCTTAATTTAAAAAAGGACCGCTGGACAACTGAATTAATTTGTTTCTCAAATGTAAGTTTGCTATCCAAGAAAACCCCCAGGTTTTTTACATGCGTTTTAACAGCACATGTTAGGTTACATAAGTCCAAATCTGGGGCATTGAAATTACAACTTGGTCCAAAAATAATTACCTCTGTTTTATCGTCGTTGAAGGTAAGAAAATTTGAGGCCATCCAGGTTTTAACTTTGTCGAGACATTTGACTAGAGATTCCAAGGGCGTAGAGGTGTTTTTATTAAACCGAAGATAAATCTGGGTGTCATCTGCATATGAGTGAAAGCAGATGTTATGCTTCCTAAAGATTAGGCCTAGAGGCAACATATAGATTGAAAAAAAGAATTGCGCCTAATACGGAGCCCTGCGGGACACCACAAGTAAAAGGAGCTGGGGAAGAAATACGATCATCAAGGCTCACGGAGAAAGTCCTCTTGGAGAGGTACGACCTAAACCATTCCAAAGGGATGCCTTTGATACCACATTGCTCCAATCGGGAGATCAGAATGCTGTGGTCAACAGTATCAAAAGTTCCAGCAGGATTCACGTCTCAAACAAGATAATCTTAAATCTAAAAGCGTTTGGAGATCATAAACACACAGAGAGTTAGCATCTTTTGCAGCGAGTAAAACAAAGACAAACAATAACACTGGGAGGGACAGACGGCTGGCCGTGAACACTGGCGCCATCTTGGCCAAAAGTTCAATCAGAGACATTCGATGTTAGTCGAAGAGGAAATGGATGAGTTCCTACTAGGGATGCACCGATACCGATACAGGTATCTGGTATCAGCCTCGATACCACATTTTCTAAAGTACTCGTACTCGTTAAAAGTCCCCCGATACCGGGGACCAATACCACGGCCTGAGACCTGTGTATGTTTGAGTCGCATGTAAGGGGTTAATCACAGGCGCCGAGTGCCCATCCCCAGGCTGCAGCTCGGAGCTGGGAGAAGACAGGCGAGACATGTCAGCTGTGTGGAACTATTTCAAAGTGAACAAAGACGCGAAAACAAAGTCGGACTGAAAATTGTGCTCAGCGAAATTGTCCAGAGGAGGCTCAAAAGGTAGCGCATTTAACACAAGTAATTTAATCAAGCACCTAAAATCCCAACACAACAATGAGTACAAAGAGTTTACCCACGCTTATTTACCCATGCTTATTAGCACAGAGGAGCATAGTTGATGCTATAGCAGTTGGGCATTTTAAACATTCCGCCTTAGCCTACTCCCGCCTCGAGGACATTCAGGGACAGCTCAACCAGCCAATAAAGAGACTGCAGCAGGACGTACAGACCCGCTGGAACAGCACGTATTACATGCTCCAGTCCCTCATTGAGCAAAAGCGAGTGGTGGATGTTGTTAGTTTATTCAAATATTGTGCACTAAATAGCAAAGATGTTTATTAATGCCCCTTGTGTTGTTCAAAGCAACAGAGTTTACAATAAACTGAAAAATACTTGAGTTGCACTGACATTGTTTAAATTTTTTTTTCATAATTATTTATTCTGTAATTTGTTGCATACAACATGCTTTTCATTTTAAATAAATTTTCTTAATTCCAAACCAGTCCCTTGTTGTTGTTGGGTTTTTTTTGTTAAATTATAGGACTAAAGCTGTTACCTGTAAATTTAAATCATGTTTTTATTAAGTACTCGGTATCGGTATCGGTGAGTACGGAAATGCAAGTACTCGTACTCGTTTTCCAAAAAAGTGGTATCGGTGCATCCCTAGTTCCCACCTCTCCCTGTTACACCTCTTAAATCACCAGCTCCGAAGAAGATGATGTACGAACGCAGCTCTAACCCAGTTGATGTAAACCAGATAATTTCTAGTTTATCGGCACGAATAAACACCAGGTCTGATAACATCGAGAGCATGGTGAGAGAGAACTCGAACATGGTGAGAGAGAATACGCTCAAAATTGAGGGTCTCAAACAGACGATTGATTTTGTGTGCGCGGAAATGAAAGACATGAAGGGGAAAGTTTGCGACCTGGAAAAAAAACGTAACTAAGGAGGAAGGCTGGGTGGACAATGACCATCAGAGAATATCTGAGCTGGAAAGATATTCCAGGAGGTAGAATCTCAGACTACATGGAGTCAAGGAGACTGAGAAAGAAGACATAAGGGGAAAGGTGATAGAGATATGCCGATCTGTTCTGGCAGAACAAAATCACAGGCTGCCTGACGCCATCGACAATGTTCCCTCTAATTTTTCATGTGTCTGAGCGCACACACAAACTCCCTGAGCGATCCCTTGGACCACTGTGAGCGACATCAGACATGTGCACTGTGGTCACGCCAGCATCTAATCCATCCAAGTTACATGGTTTATTAAAATAATCAAATTACAGCAGTTACATTTATGTTAGACTACTTTTAATTAACTGCTTTAGCCCACTTACAATGAAAATGTAAAAAAATCTTGTTCATGACCTGTGTAGTATGTTAACACTATTGGAAGTAAAAATAACTTGAACTCCAATTTTAAAAACACAACTTTCTTTCTTTCTTTTTTTTTCATAAAGCTCTGACTTGTATTATGAGTAT
>NW_020327391.1:0-125000 GCF_001858045.2 Oreochromis niloticus | reverse complement strand
CAGCGTGCACAGTGGGGGCTGATGTCTGCAGGTGCCACTGTTTCGGATGAGTGAACGCGCATACATGGGTGTACACGTGCTCGTAAGTGCGAAAGGTGACCTTGCTGGCGGTCAATGATGGGGGTGTGGGGGGCATACCCCCCTCCTTCCCCACATAGGTGCCCTATATATTCTTCTATGAAGAAACTGCTGCTGTGCTACATCCATAAATAATGAATAGATTAAGAGCTAAAGCTAAAAGGATTTAAAAGATTTAAAAGGGTTTTAATTAAGTAAAGAACAATAACTGACAGGAAATGTGAGTCAGTTTTGTCATATTCATCAACCTAAACATCACATGGCTTCAGGTTCATGTTAGTTT
Source organism: Oreochromis niloticus (assembly GCF_001858045.2). NCBI lineage: Eukaryota > Metazoa > Chordata > Actinopteri > Cichliformes > Cichlidae > Oreochromis > Oreochromis niloticus. The sequence goes on along the minus strand of NW_020327391.1, from coordinate 124,639 downwards.
ATTTCTACCATCTTTATGTGAACACATTCAAGAACATCACAGATGAAAGAAACATTAAAAACTTCCACACTACATAAAGCAAGAAAAATAGTTTTTCTTTCAGGTGGTTTCAGAAAAAACAAAAACATCAAACAGCTCCAAGACTCTCTTTGAAAGAACTAAAAACCTTTATTCTCATGGTCCAATCATGAGTGAACTCCCCGATGAAGCCTTGTGTGCTAAAACATGTCAGAGTTTTAAAGGTTAAACATGAGTTTCCAAAACGTTTTGCTGGAGAACAATGAACTATTTGACTGAGTTTCAATTATTTACAGACGAGCAAAACCAGGACAGAGAAAAAAGGACAAAACTGACTCAGTAAAACGACAGAAAATAAGATCCCATGTAAATCTGTATTATGTAGAAGTTCAGCCCAGCAACCAGTTCAGTTCAACACAAGTTTAAATGATTCTATCTGAACTCTGAGGAGCCTGATCTCAAGCTTTTTGAGTCTGACACTGAAACCAGAGGATCTTTCTGTCTCTTCAGATTCACTGTGATCCAGTGATGGGAGTGATTTCAGCCCTGAGTGATCACGCTGATGTTTGCACAGAGCAGACAATGAGGTGAATGTTTGGGCACATTGGTAACAGTGAAACAGTTTATTAGTAACGTGGGATCGTTTGTGTTCAGAGTATGAACTGAGATTCCTGAAGCTCTTGTCACACTGGTCACAGCTGTAGTTTCCTTCCATGTGTGTACGTTCATGCCTGTTACAACTACTTGAATGTGAGAAGCTCCTGTCACAGTGTCTGCACTTGTATGGTTTCTCTCCTGTGTGGACTCGTTTGTGTCTTTTAAGCTGACCTGCAGTGGTGAAGGATGACCCACACTGATCACAGAGGTGCTTTTTAACCCAACTGTGAAACAGTTCATGTCGTTTTAACTCAGTTGATGTGGTGAAGCTTCTCCCACATTCTTTGCAGTATTTCAGTTTGTCTCCAGTGTGTTTACGTTGATGTCTTTGTAGGTTGCCTTGCCAACTGAAAGTTTTTCCACAGAGGTCACAACGAAAGTCTTTCCCACCACCACAGTGATGACAGGGTTGAGAACTGGATCCATCTGTGTCGCTCTGCTTCGAAACAAAGACACAAAGACAGTGTAAGTCAGTCCTTCAACACTTTTATCCTGAACGTCGCCTGAAATAAAGAGCATCTCTGCAGACGTCCAATTACATTTTACTGTTTCAGTTAACACACTCAGTTTACTGCGCTGCAAAAACTACAATACTACCACCATAATACTACAGTAATACTAAAATCATAACTGACATGAAAATCTGAATAATCACTCAGAGCTGCTTTTCCATGCAGTAGAATTGCTAACATGCTAACACAGTTTAATGAGCAGAGTTGTTCCAAACAGTCAGGCTAAAATGACAAGATAACAATATAAATACATACCTCACAGTAACTGCACTTGTAGAGTCTCTTTCTGGTGTGGATCTGTTGGTGTAGTCTCAGGTAATATGGAGATTTAAAAGTCTTCTCACACAGGTCACATTTATAAGGTCGTCCCTCAGTGTGGGTAAACATGTGTCGTTGTAACTGTGTGTCTGTAGCAAAGTATTTGCCACACTGTTCACAGCAGTACACATCATGTCTGGCGTGAATGCGTTGGTGTGTATTTCGGTTCTCTTGCCGGCTGAAAGTTTTTCCACAGATGTCACAGCTGTATGCCTTAATTCCAGAGTGGGTAACTAGATGACTCTGTAAGTGGCTACTGTGAGTAAAAGCTCTGCCACACTGATCACAGCTGTACGCTTTAACTCCACTGTGGATGAGTTGGTGTCTTTTTAGGGAACCCTTCCTGGAAAAAGACTTTCCACACAAGTCACAGCTGAACGGTCTCTCTCCAGTGTGGATGACCTGATGACGTTTTAGTGAAGTCTTCTCAGTAAACTCCTTCCCACACTCGTCACAGGTGTATGTTTTCTCTCTCTTTCTTCTGTGAGGTTTGTCGGCCTCCTGAGAGCGCTGACTTCTCGCTCCATGTTGGTCCTGCAGTGACAGAGATACAAACAGAGGAATTAGTGAAATGCAGTCATGGAACAAACTGAACCTTCAAACTCCCTTCATTAACACTAGTTTTAAACCTGAAGTTGGAGTGTGGCACCAAACACCTTAAAGGTCTCTTATCCCCACCTACTGGTAGTTCTAACACATTACACCAGAGGTGAAGGGAGCCACCAGGCTGAAGAAGGAGTCCTATTGGGCTTGGTTAGCCTGTGGGACTCCGGAGGCAGCCGACAGGTATCGACAGGCCAAGCGGAATGCAGCTCGGGCAGTGGCTGAAGCAAAAACTTGGGTGTGGGAGGAGTTCGGAGAGGCCATGGAAAAAGACTTTCAGCTGAGGATCACACTCCTCAGCCTCTTTGGGAAAGTCTATGCCAGGGTGCTGGAAAGGAGAGTTCGTCCGCTAGTTGAACCTCGGATACAGGAGGAACAATGCGGTTTTCGTCCTGGTCGCGGAACATTGGACCAGCTCTTTATCCTCTCAAGGATACTTGAGGGTGCATGGCAGTTTGCCCAACCAGTCTACATGTGTTTTGTGGACGTGTAGAAGGCATTCGACCTTGTCCCTCGGGGGGTCCTGTGGGAGGTGCTGCGGGAGTATGGGGTGTCTGGCCCATTGCTACGGGCCATTTGATCCCTATGCAAACGTTGCCAGAGTTTGGTTCCCATTGCCGGTAATAAGTCGAACTCGTTCCCGGTGGGTGATGGGCTCCACCAGGGCTGCCCTTTGTCACAGATTCTGTTCATAATTTTTATGGACAGGATTTCTAGGTGTAGCTAAGTGGCAGAGGGCTTTCACTTCGGTGGCCTCAGAATCTCATCTCTGCTTTTCGCAGATGATGTGGTTCTGTTGGCTTCGTCGGGTGATGGCCTCCAGTTCGCACTAGAACGGTTCGCAGCTGATTGTGAAGCAGCGGGAATGAGGATCAGCACCTCCAAATCTGAGGCCATGGTTCTCAGCCGTAAAAGGGTGCACACTCCGGGTCGGGGATGAGTTCCTGCTCCAAGTGGAGGAGTTCAAGTATCTCGGGGTCTTGTTCGCAAGTGATGGGAGAAGGGAGCCGGAGATCGACAGACGGATTGGTGCTGCGGCTGCAGTGATGCGGACGCTGCACCGGTCTGTCATGGTGAAGGGGGAGCTGAGTATAAAAGCAAAGCTCTCAATTTAGCAGTCGATCTACGTCCCTACCCTCACCTATGGCCACGAGCTGTGGGTAGTGACCGAAAGAACGAGATCACTGATACAAGCAGGAGAAATGAGCTTCCTCCAAAGGGTGGCTGGCCTCTCCCTTAGAGATAGGGTGAGAAGTTCGGCCATCTGGGAGGGGCTCAGAGTAGAGCCGCTGCTCCTCCACATCGAAAGGAGCCAGCTGAGGTGGTTCGGACATCTGACAAGGATGCCTCCTGGGTGAGGTGTTCCGGGCATGTCCCACCGGGAGAAGGCCCCGGGGCAGACCCAGGACACGCTGGAGAGATATCTCTCGGCTGTCCTGGGAACGCCTTGGTGTTCCCCCGGATAAGCTGGAGGAGGTGGCTGGGGAGAGGGAGGTCTGGGCTTCTCTGCTTAGGCTGCTGCATTTATGTTGGATTACTTTTAATTAAGTGCTTTAGCCCACTTACAATAAAAATAATGAAAAATTTAGTTCATGACCTGTGTAGTATGTTAACACTATTGGAAGTAAAAAATAACTTGAACTCCAATTTTGAAAACAACTTTCTTTTTTTTCTGACTTGTATTATGAGTCTGTGGTCTGGGAGAGAGTCCTGTAACTCTGTCTGCAAAATACAGTATATAATGACCAATGTTGGGCAATTAATTATATAGTTACTTCTTCAAAAAAGTAACTGAGTTATGCAAACAAAGGTTTTTGCACCTGTTTACCTAAAAATACAGCCAAGGCGTTTTTTTAAATAAAGATTTCAAACTTTTTACAGAACAATCAGCTGTTCTGCATCAAATTTGATGTCACACAAATTATTTGTGCCACTCCAAAAAATCATTTCTGTCCACTATGAGATAAAGGAGAACAACAGCCTGATATCTGCAGGCCTGACAACAGGAGATGTATCACTCCTGTATCAATTATAACATTCAGCAGTTGCCTCATTGTTCTGACACACACAACAAAACTATTGACTACACTACACACTAACTACACAAGATTTGCGCTAAACGTTGCAAATCTCTCACATCTCAAAAGACCACCGTCACTTCTAAAACTTCCCCCCTTTCCTAAACAACTAAATGCCATGTTGCAATATAATTTTTTGATTGGTCGACATGGTACATTTTTCGACCAATAGGAAAGGGTGGGGATTTTTTTGGTTTTGTTTTTGCTCACAGGCGGAGAGTGTTTTGAGCATTTTCCTTATAAAACGCCGTTTTTACCGTTTCTTCCCGCAGTGAATATAAACAACGATAGTATTCATTGCATATATTTTTATCATAACTCTGGTTTTACATGGCCTATCAACACAATTTAAAAACTGCTATAAAGTCCACACTTTTTGCGCCAATTGCTCCATCTGTCTTGCTCACATCTCCAATGGTTGTACACGTTGTCATTAACGTGGCTTCACTCCACGTCAACCACACCGCTTTGCTAGCTAAAACTCCGGTGTTGGCACATAAGGATGCTGTCATTGCCTGTCAACGACATTGATTAGCTGCGTATATATGAATGTGAATCGCATTATTGGCTGCACTATGGGATAAGGTGGCATCGTTCTAATCCCATTCAATTACTGACTGACAATTCTGTTTTGCAGTGTTAAAGTATTAATTTTAATTTCAATTCAGGTTAATTTTTTTTTGTGCGCAACACAGATTTTCTGTGCACAGAGACCGTGCCAGCAGTGCGCAATTGCGCAGCATAGAGGGAAGATTGCTTCAGTGGTGTGAAACTGGTTTAGCTTTCGTCCGTCAGATACACAACAAAGCACTATTTTTGGTAGAGCATGCTAGCAGGCTGTTGTTATTACTGTGTTTTTTGGAAAATATGGCACACTTAAAATCAATCCTTAGATTTTTCTGAAAATCGATGGTGCCTGTTGGATTTGTATTGTGATTGTCATTTATGCTTAGAAATATATACTTATATGCGCTTAGAGTTTTATAATTAGTTGTAGATTACTAAGGATCAAACCTCTACCAGTCTGTGGAGAATCTGTGTGCCTCCGAGAGCACTCTGGCATGCACACACAACTTAAGGTCAGGAGACAGGTTATATCTGCTCTTACTGATTTATGGTATAGAAGGACACCCACTCTGTATCTGGTTAAGTATAAGAGCCTTTTGTTTAGATGGACCGCTAGACTCCTGGCACCAGCTTTGGGGTGTCTTCACGGGGTCACATCTTGACCACGCACGCGCACACGCACAAATACAAAAATATTCATGTAACCTCAATAAAAGAGCAGTGTTATGGGGGAGCAGACGAGAGCAACTAGGGTCAAGCGAAGGAACGGCGCTTGTCCGGTTCTCTCCCGTGCACAAGAAACATGAAGAACGTTGCCTACTTGTGTCGTGCTTTGCTGTGTAATTACATTGTCTTCAACGTTCCAGCGAATAGGTTTAAGCTACAAACCTATCAGTGCCCCTGATAATCCTGTGTGCCTTATGTAGGAATTGTTGTTTACCAAACTGTTGTTGGATTGTTGAAAGAAGTTGCTGTTGGAGGGTGTTTTGGTACCATTCTTTATTCATGGCTGTGTTTTTCGGCAAAATTTGTGAGTGAGGCCACTCGGATGAGAAGCAACCCCACACATGAATGGTCTCAGGATGCTTTACTGTTGGCATGGCACAGGACTGATGGCACAGGACCTTTTCTTCTCCGGACAAGCCTTTTTCCAGATGCCCCAAATAATCGGAAAGAGGCTTCATCCGAGGATATGACTTTGCCCCAGTCCTCAGCAGTCCATTCACCATTCTTTCTGCAGAAGAGCAATCTGCCCCTGGTGGGGGGTTTTTTTTGAGAGAAGGGGCTTCTTTGCTGCCCTTCTTGACACCAGGCCATCTTCCAAAAGTCTTCAACTCACTGTGCATGCAGATGCGCTCACATCTGCCTGCTGCCATTCCTGAGCATGCTCTGCACTGGTGGCACTCCGATCCCACAGCTGAATCCTCTTTAGGAGACGATCCTGGCGCTTGTTGGACTTTCTTGGATGCCCTGAAGCCTTCTTAACAAGAATTGAACCTCTTTCCTTGAAGTTCGTGATGATCCTATAAATTGTTGATTTAGGTGCAATCTTAGTAGCCACAATATTCTTGCCTGTGAAGCCATTTTTATGCAACACAATGATGGCTGTACGCGTTTCTTTGCAGGTCACCATGGTTAACAATGGAAGAACAATGGTTTCAAGCACCACCCTCCTTTTAACATGTCAGGTCTACCATTCTAACCCAATCAGCCTGACATAGGCTGTATCCCAATTCAGGGTCTGCAGCCGTAAAGGCTGCATTTTAAGGCCGATTACCTCACAGCGATGTGACGAAGGCTGTCCCAATTCAAAGGCTGCTCGAAATGCAGCCTCAAATGCGTCCTTAATTTCCCTGAATTTTAAGGATGGGTGTGTGTAGCTTTCATGGCCCAACATATCCCAGACTTCATAACGCGGCGGTGGATGTGGATAATTTTGCCGAAAAAAAAAAAAAGGCTGAAGCGGAGCGGCCGAAGAGTAAACTTAAAAGTAAGTACTGAATAATATGTCACTTGTGCAAATGTTGAATAATGAAGAACATTAAAACATTACTTTTGGCCACTTGTCGGCAGAGTTATGTGACATTAGCGATGTTTATACTCAGTGTTTACTTTGTTTTAAAGCCTTTACTTTAAAATATACACTGTTAAATAGCTGACCTTAATCTTACAGAGATGTGATGATTTTATGGATAATTAAAGTCAGTCATATATCCAAAAACACAAGCTGAAAGTCAGTGATGCTGCTCGGTTTGCAGTCCTGAATATCACGGCACAAGCAGGATTCACTGCACTGTTAATGTTAGCTATGTTATATTGCTGCCTCTGTTCGGTGGTGTGGAGCCAAACGGACTTTAACGTGTGTTTGAACGAGCTGACGGTTCACTCGTTAAGCTGAAAGAAAGATGCTTTAATCACAGGAGTCACACATGTGTCCACTGGACCATCTGGGAACTCTTCTTGTTTAGCACTCGTAATAACACAAACACTAAATCCTCCTTCTCTTGTGCTGTTTTGTAGCAGTGTGTACACCTGAGACTGTCACCTGTCTGTCTGTCCTGCACTCTCTCTCTGTTTCTTTCTCTCTGATTGTGGAATAAAAGTATGAACATGTATTTATAAGTTACACTTGTGTTTGAATCCTGCAGCTTATCACACATTTGATTTCCATGTGTGACAACTGCAAGTGTCCAGAGTGAGGACAGACTGAGGGACCCACTGCTGCACATCATCTGTGAGGCTTTGCACCCCTGATGATCCACCAGGACAAACTCAGCAGTGTGTGAGGAAGAGGAGGAGGAAGAGCCAGCAGCAGCTGACAGATGGAGAGAATAGCCAGACTGTTCCCTGTTTGTGAAGGACTGCTAGAAAAGTTTAAAATAACTAATTGTCTGTCCTGAATCAGTCTTATTAGGTAATGTTCAAATAATTTTATCATTCCAGTGTTTTCAGTGTGGGAGAAAGTACTCAGGGCCTTCAAGTTACACACTATGAAAGGCAGCAACAAGTTTAATGTTCAGAAACCTAAAGTATGTATCAACAGCAGAATGGAGCTAAAAATAAATGTTTGTTTCAGTTCTATGAAGCTTTGAGTATTTTGGATTAGTAGTACTGCTGTGTTTGTTGCATCATATTGCTGTAATTGTTTATATGCTTTAGATAATTTGAGGTAAGTTGATCTATAGTGTTACATCATATTCTATAAGGATGTTATGTGTTTGTATACTTTCTGCCCAGTTTGACCCATTTAGCAGAAGTCAGCCTGTTTAAGGCTCTGATATCTATTCTGTATGACTTAAAGCAGTTATGACATGCTCTGATTTTCTCACCCAATAAAGGAATATTTAATATATCAGTCTACTCTTCATTCTATCAGAAACAGTTATCACAGCTTGTACATTTCTTTTTACACATATATGTAAGCATTGAGCCAAATTTAGTAATGCCAACATATTAAACGAACAATATTTGACTCATATATATAATACACCTATATATACACTGTCAAAGATACTTGTCTTTGAGTGAAGATTTAAGGTGATAGGCAATATAAATAACTGCAATTTGAATCTTTACTGAACCTCAGTATTTGACACGGAGTTCATGTTCACTGCTGTAATAACTAATAATGATTAATATAATGACTATAATATTGGCCATATTATATTTACATTACCAAAGTTAGATGACTTTAGTCTCATGAACAACATTAACTAATTGTTATTTACTAGCTAATCTTAAAACTGTTCAGTACAGAAATGAAGCCCAACAATCATGTTTTACAGTCCTGTGGTCTCAGCCTCAGATACTTATTAAATCACACAGAGCTCATGTAGAAACAAATGAACAAAATATGTTCTCCTTCATTTCTGTCAAACAAAGCTGTATGAAACGTTTCCAGCTGTTAGTATCATGGTTGCTAGGCAACCTGGGCAGTGCTACGGCGGCTAGACCGTCCCATTTCACAAGCCTACAAGCCTCGCACTTCCGGCCTTAGCGGTCTTTGAGTACACGGCCCTTGAGGACCATTGAGGCTGCGTACTTTAAAGCTGCAGAACCTGAATTGGGATACAGCCATGATGATCTCCAGCCTTGTGCTCGTCAACATTCTCACCTGAGTTAAGAAGACGATTACTGAAATGGTCTCAGCAGGTCCTTTAATGACAGCAATGAAATGCAGTGGTAAGGGTTTTTGGGGATTAAGTTTATTTTCATGGCAAAGACGGACGATGCAATTCATCTGATCACTCTTCATAACATTCTGGAGTGTATGCAAATTGCCATTATAAAAATTTAAGCAGCAACTTTTTCAATTTCCAAGATTTATGCAATTCTCAAAACTTTTGGCCACGACTGTATAACCTCTTAAGTTTTGTGGATATTATACATGGTTATGCTCAGGATATGCCGGACAATTTCCACTGGAAATGCCTTTTGGTTAAACTGTCAGCAAGGAATTTGCATTTGCACTGTTAAATTTTTATATAACTTTAATGCACATAAAAAAAACAGCTGCTTGTTTAAGTGAAAATACATTGATGGGTTTTTTAATAAAGTTGTGGAGTTGTAAAGTATTTTGTCTAGTGTCAATTATATCGTCAGTTATATTGTTATCGCAGATTTTCAAATGTATATCGTGATAAATATTTTTGGTCATATCGCCCTGCTCTGTCTGTCACCTTCTGTGTTGAGCTCATTGTTTTCTCTGTAGTGGCTGAGCTGAGTCCGAGTAGATGAAAATGTTCCTCTGCTGCTCCGTCAGACTCTTCTCCTCCTGCTGATCAGCTGGGACACAAAACAGATCTTTGTTAGGCTCCACACTGCACTGAAGAGTCAAACTGTCTCATATGTTCATCTCACAAGACAAAGAACACATTTTTGTTTCCCGAGGTGGGCAACTTATTGGAAACAAACACAAAAGGTTTGAGCACTGATACCTGGCATTGCTGGCATTGAAAGATGCAATGCCAGCAATGAGGATTGTCAAGACTAAAACCAATCATTAAGCAAAGACAACAGGAATCATTTGTTTCTGTTTATTTAGCATTCACAACATTTGTAGTTGCCTTCTGTACAGGGGAAGTCCACACACACTGTGTGGTACCGCCATCCGGTGATAAAGCCAGCTGCACATGTGTGTCACAAGTAAATCTGGCTGTATAATAAACAGAAACAAGTGATCTCTGCTGTCTTTGCTTAATGATTGGTTTGAGTCTTGACAATCCACATTGCTGGCATTGCATCGAATTCAAACGTGGCGATAGAGCCAGGTGCAGATGTGTGTCACAAGTTAATCTGGCTGTAGGCTATGGTACTCAGCTACAGGTGGAAGTAGTTGACTCAACTCCCTTTGAGTGCACACAAAGTAAATTGCACGCGTTAGTTGTGCAGCGAAAACGCTGAAATCGGAGTGATAACAAGTACGAGGGGAACGATAACGAAGACAAGAGTCTCCCGATCGTTTACTTTTTTTCAATTCAATTTTATTTATATAGTGCCAAATCACAACAAAAGTCGCCTCAAGGCGACTTTTGAACAGCATCGCCGTGAGAATATCACCAGGTAAACTCGCAACATTTTTAAACATTTTGTTGTTCAAGAGGAACAAGACTGACGGAGTGTGTTTGAGGTAACCTCACAAATGTCACAGATGACACATTTGGTGTTTATTTGCTGTTTTGTCGGTAGCGACTCCTGAAAAGCAAGTCTGCCACACATCTGTTCAACCAACTCCAGTTAATCTGCAACACTAGGCCACGTGTATATACACACACACACACACACACACACACACACACACACAGCCCTTTAGAATGTTTGCAAGTATGTGTATGTGGTGTTAAATAGGCCTATCTATACTACTGTGCTTTGATGTCGCTCGTAAGGGTGAAACTCATTGTGAAACGTTTGAGAACCACTGCTACAGAACAATGGAGATTTCCGTTATATGGTAACGCCTGCAACTCACGTGACGCCCAGAATTGTACAATACTGATGCTTGAGAGCGCGCGTGTGATGCAAGTATGTGTAGAGTGTTGAGCGCGTGATCAGTGGTGAGAAAAACAACTCACGAAACTTGACCTTTCTATACTCGTGGCTCACTTGCACTTCTAATCTATTCGTTTGCACACTTACACACACACAGCTGTGGTTTCCTGTTTTGCTACACTCTGGAGAGCCTCGCCTTTAACGGTCTTCTCTCACAGAGAGCAACAGAAAACTTCATTCAGAAAACTTCGAAAAACTCCAGATTGACTGAACTCAGTTCAAAGTTACCTTGGCACTTACCTTTAGACCTGAGAGGTAGTGATGGTCCACTTGAAGCTGACGCTCCGGTGCGTGTCAAAGAGATCAACACGCTGCTTCAGAAGTAGTGATGTGTCGGGCGCGAACGAAACGGCTCTTAGAGCCGGATCTTTGACGTGAACGACGCGAACCGACTCCTTATTGCGAGCCGTGTTTTTTTGGGTTTTTTTCCCCTCCTTCTCTCACCCTCTCTCTCTGGCACTTTTTTCCGCTACACTCGGCATGCGAGCCTTGTGCTTTGCTCTGGGCAGAGGGGGGAGGGGCGGTAGTTACACTCTCAGTAGCACAGGAACAGAGCAGGAGGGAGAGAGAGAGAAAGAGAGCCAGGGACAAAGTCACATTAGAAAGGTATAGTAATAATCCACAGCTATTTTCAGTTGCGGATGATAAAGGATTCAGAAAGTTTCTTCATGCAGGCGTATATGACAGAGAATGTGCATCTTCTTTTTGTTTTCATATTTTAATTAATATTTAATTGTGTTGTGGTTTGCAGCGTTTTGTGTCGTTTCATTTTAAATTTGTTTAAAAGGAAAAAGCTGAAAATTTAAATAGTTAAAAGTTGAACTGTGACTAGTTGGTTTTTATATTATATGATTTATTTATTACATTTTATGTGCAGTGAATAAATATAAGTATATTTACGGTGGCCCCTAGAGACAAAGCACGTACAAACCCTGAAGCTCTTACAAACTCCAAAACACGTACAAAACACAACAGAAGTGCTCCAGAATGCTAGGCCCAGTGTTGAGCTTTTGTTACCTAGAGGCTACACAAGCCAACAAGTACCAACAACCGGATTTGGTGTGTGGTAGTAACAAGTAAATGAACATTTTTTTTTTTTATTATTTGAATATATATAAGTGCTTGTGTATAAATACACAAACAATACACTTGTGCTTTCAATCGTGTAATTTAAGTGATCTAGGTAGCTCTGTTTTGAAGTTCAGTCAACGCTAGAAATGTGTTTTGGAGTTTGTACATGCTTTTTGGAGTTTGTTTTTTCTCTAGGGGCCACTGTATATATTTATATATAAACATATGAATAAAACCACTAATTTACATTAATAATTCCTTTTGTGCATAATTTTATATTATTGTTAATAATAAATTAATTAATGCAACAAAACAACCTGAAGAGCCGGTTGGGAGCCAAAAGAGCCGGCTCTTTTAGTGAGTCGAGCCGAAAGAGCCGGTTCTCTAAAAAGAGCCGGAAATCCCATCACCAGTTGTATACTTATTGTGTGTTCAATAAAGTTCATTTAAACAAAAAGGTACGTTGTAAATGAAGCTTCAGATGTCACTAATCTCGTGACTCTGGCCAAACGAATCAAGCCTCGACACAGTGGCCCTTTCTCAATTCTAAGTACGCAAGTACGTACCCGCGTTCTAGGCGAGACTGGACTTGCCGAGACCTCATGGGAGTACGGACTTGCCGCGAACGCGAGCACGGACACGCGATTTGTATAATTGGAACACCAGCGTACTTGATGATGTCACAGGTCCAGAGTTTTTACTGCCGTCCCCTGATAATTTAACTGTGAGTAATACAGGGAGTGCAGAATTATTAGGCAAGTTGTATTTTTGAGGAATAATTTTATTATTGAACAACAACCATGTTCTCAATGAACCCAAAAAACTCATTAATATCAAAGCTGAATGTTTTTGGAAGTAGTTTATAGTTTTAGCTATTTTAGGGGGATATCTGTGTGTGCAGGTGACTATTACTGTGCATAATTATTAGGCAACTTAACAAAAAACAAATATATACCCATTTCAATGATTTATTTTTAGCAGTGAAACCAATATAACATATCCACATTCACAAATATACATTTCTGACATTCAAAAACAAAAACAAGTCAGCGACCAATATAGCCACCTTTCTTTGCAAGGACACTCAAAAGCCTGCCATCCATGGATTCTGTCAGTGTTTTGATCTGTTCACCATCAACATTGCGTGCAACCACAGACTCCCAGACACTGTTCAGAGAGGTGTACTGTTTTCCCTCCTTGTAAATCTCACATTTGATGATGGACCACAGGTTCTCAATGGGGTTCAGATCAGGTGAACAAGGAGGCCATGTCATTAGTTTTTCTTCTTTTATACCCTTTCTTGCCAGCCACGCTGTGGAGTACTTGGACGCGTGTGATGGAGCATTGTCCTGCATGAAAATCATGTTTTTCATGAAGGATGCAGTCTTCTTCCTGTACCACTGCTTGAAGAAGGTGTCTTCCAGAAACTGGCAGTAGGACTGGGAGTTGAGCTTGACTCCATCCTCAACCCGAAAAGGCCCCACAAGCTCATCTTTGATGATACCAGCCCAAACCAGTACTCCACCTCCACCTTGCTGGCGTCTGAGTCGGACTGGAGCTCTCTGCCCTTTACCAATCCAGCCACGGACCCATCCATCTGGCCCATCAAGACTCACTCTCATTTCATCAGTCCATAAAACCTTAGAAAAATCAGTCTTGAGATATTTCTTGGCCCAGTCTTGACGTTTCAGCTTGTGTGTCTTGTTCAGTGGTGGTGGTCTTTCAGCCTTTCTTACCTTGGCCATGTCTCTGAGTATTGCACACCTTGTGCTTTTGGGCACTCCAGTGATGTTGCAGCTCTGAAATATGGCCAAACTGGTGGCAAGTGGCATCTTGGCAGCTGCACGCTTGACTTTTCTCAGTTCATGGGCAGTTATTTTGCGCCTTGGTTTTTCCACACGCTTCTTGCGACCCTGTTGACTATTTTGAATGAAACGCTTGATTGTTCGATGATCACACTTCAGATATTAATCTCTGTCTCTCTTCCACAGCATGTCTTTCATCCTGTTTTCCTTCTTTCACCCCAACCGGTCGCAGCAGATGGCCGCCCCTCCCTGAGCCTGGTTCTGCCGGAGGTTTCTTCCTGTTAAAAGGGAGTTTTTCCTTCCCACTGTCGCCAAAGTGCTTGCTCATAGGGGGTCATATGATTGTTGGGTTTTTCTCTGTATTTATTATTGTGCTATCTACTGTACAATATAAAGCGCCTTGAGGCGACTTTTGTTGTGATTTGGCGCTATATAAATAAAATTGAATTGAATTGAATTGAATAGAAGCTTTGCAATTTTAAGACTGCTGCATCCCTCTGCAAGATATCTCACTATTTTTGACTTTTCTGAGCCTGTCAAGTCCTTCTTTTGACCCATTTTGCCAAAGGAAAGGAAGTTGCCTAATAATTATGCACACCTGATACAGTGGGGCAAAAAAGTATTTAGTCAGCCACCGATTGTGCAAGTGCCCCCACCTAAAATGATGACAGAGGTCAGTAATTTGCACCAGAGGTACACGTCAACTGTGAGAGACAGAATGTGCAAAAAAAATCCATGAATACACATGGTAGGATTTGTAAAGAATTTATTCGTAAATCAGGGTGGCAATCAGTAATGTGATCTCCAGTCTTGATATAAATAATAAGAGAACTGACTGCTGTCATTTCAATCAGCCTGTCTCAGTTGTTTTAACTTTAAGTATCACAAAGTAATGTGGTAACATCTGGACTGACGAGTTTACTTGTCAGCATTTTAATCGCTAGTTTAAAGGCTGTAGGTTGCAGCCATTGCTCTAACACTGTATAACTGTAACAGGCCTCAGTGCCGGTTCTAATAGTCTGAGCTGCTTCCGGCTTTATTTATGAAGAACACAGCAGCTTACAAAACGCGTAGCTAGCTCGTACAGCTGCGACGTAGAATTTTCATAAGCTAAGATGACCTTAAAATAACGGGGCTACGTGCGGTGATGCTAGCGTTAACCACGTTAGCACGTTACCTTCAACAGGTGGTCAGACCATTGACTGTAGAAAAGATGGACGACGTGACTCTGCCTCCTCCCATTGTGCAAAAATGAAGCCAAAATACCCCGCTTGTGGAGGCTGCCATCTTGCAAATTTGGAGCCAGTGTCACGGCTGGGGAGCAGTCGTGTGGAGTATTGAAAAAAGGATCCAAAATGCAGGTACTGGCTGGGGTGCGAGTGAGTGTTTATTTACAGCGGTGATAAGGTGACAAAAAACAGGAAGAGCAGAGCGGGGAGTAAACAAACCTAAACTGGGAAAAACTAAAGAACAAAACTTAAACCAGACACTCACGGGAGGAGGAGCAAAATGCACCAAGAGAGATGGCAGAGAGACGCAGGATGAATACCGGGTAACACAGAATCATGCGGACTGACATGGAATTAAACAGACGATGCGACAGAGAGCACAGGAAAACACAGGGCTTAAATACACAGGGAGTAATCAGGGAATGGGCCACAGGAGGGAGATACAGCTGGGAGAAATTAGGCTAACGAGACAGGGGAGTGGTAAAACTGCACACACTGACATGAGACATGAACATTCAGAATAAAACAGGAAACTAACAGACAGAACCAGACAGGACACTGAACTTGACAGGCGGACTTATAAGTAGACACAATAACACCATGGACAGACAGAGGGAACACAGAGAAGTGGGAGCAGGCAGGCAAAGAACAGAAACCTAACAAATGGCAAAATCACAACAGAATACATACTCGGAATGAACAAAAGCATAAGGAAACACAAAACACTGAGTCCTCAGACTCAGGACCATGACAGCCAGAGTCTGCGCAGTAGTGACTTGAGGTGGAGCTACTGTGTAACGCTCCCGCCCACACACCCGCTGGACGTGACCGCAAACACGCCACCTACACTTTTTATGTAGCCCGGCTGCTCGAGTTCTTTTGCTGGTTTACCACGGCTGACGACTCGTTTAATTAAGGTTTCCTGGGTCCAGAGGTTTGGAGAAAGTTCTTCCCTTTCTTTCATCACAGCTGTCCTGTGCCAGAAGTTCTGTTGACCCACTGAAAGAGGCTTCATTTAAGAAACACCAGGAAGACTGAAGCTCATCGCATTGATCAAGCAGGACTCATCATCTTCACCAGCAGCTCCCTCACAGGGAAATCTTCAGCACTCCTCCGTAGGCCCGCCCCAGGAGATGGATAAACCCAGCATTTCATGAACACTGTGATGGAGACCTTTGGTTTGTCTAATGTTATAAATACTCGGATACTCTCCAGAGGCTCCGGACTTTTACATAAAGATATTATATTCAGTCCTGTAGAAACTTATATATTTAAAAATATATGATCCTCTCTGGTTACTCTGGGATGAATAACTCTGAATCACTTTATAGTAAATAACACACTATCTGCAAAAAACTGTGAAAGAATTCCAGATGACAAGTTTGTAGTTCAACATACAAGTGATGACGTTTGACCTTCATCAGGTTTTATTTAATTGTGTCAGAGAAAATCTCATATGCTCTTCATGCAGCTGAGTACATCAAGTGTTTAAAACGGAAGCTGTGCAGGTCTGAGATCAGCAGCTTTGTGAAACACCAAACTGAGGTCCTGTTAATGCTGATATATAGTGACACAGTTACATGAGTGATTAATCCTTTTGTTTTTTTTGTCTTTAACTTGATCAATAAAGCTGCAGCTTTCACTGACAGCACATGTGGTACTTTAACCTTTGCACTGTTTTCATCAGTTCATTTTGCAGTTAACATGTGAACATGTTGGATGATCTGTCTGCTGTCACTGGGTGGTGCTGAGGTCTGAATCTGAGGGCAGCCCCTGTAATCACAAAGAGAACAGAACCATCAAACTCAGATATAAATTTTATCCCTCAAAATTGAAATAAAGCTGATTCTTCTGTCCTCACACATTCAGGATCTGAAGTTCTTCTCTTACATTTTTTTTTCAGTATTACAGTACACTACAGTACTTTAATCCATAGTTCCTGATTAATGAGGAGTTACTGAAGTACAAGCTTCTAAAAAAGATGTTACTGTCTTTACAGATGTGGCAAGAGCCTGAAAACATGCTGTTTGCACATATTTAATATTCAGCTCTGCACAGGAGCTGCAGCAGGGTGCAGCCTGTTGCTTTTACAGTATAATACTTGTAATAAAAGTACAGTAACAGTAATTAGTGACTGAGTAGCCCGGGGCGTTTCTCTTGATTTCTTTAGTAAATTCATTCACCTGCACAGATTAGCTAAACGAACCCCGAAAGCCGAGTGCTCATTTTAGCTAGCTAGGTCTCAGGACCTACCTAAGGACCGTAGTTACGGATTAGCTTACAAACACGTTTAACTTACCGAAAAAGTGCAGCGGGGCCTCGGGTCCTTCTGTCGGGTAGTCCAGTTTACTGAAGAACACCTCAGGATGTCAGGTTAAAACAGTCCGTCGTGTCTTCGTAGCGTAAACGCTGGCCCTCCTCTCAGAGCCTACGCTCTATCTGCTATTTCCGAACAGAGATACGCAAGTTTCTCCGTGACTGCAGCTGCCAGTCAAAGCTGTTATGATGACGTTTCACCCCAATTTAACATCGCCGCTGTAGGAATTAGAATCAAACTTATGGGAAAGGAGACCCCTTGGACATCAATCAGCATGTTGAGAACTATTGATAACAAAAGAAAGAATCTTTGGAAAAAAAATTATCTAAGGAGAATTAATTTATTTTAGTCTGACCCCAGTCCCATCCACTAACATGGAGGAGGCGGGGTTTATGACCTATACTGCAGCCAGACACCAGGGGGCGATAGAGATGTTTTGGCTTCATTTTTGGGGAGCTATCGCGTCGTCCATGAGGTTGTGCTCTCCGTTTCGCTGCAGGGTCCCTTCATTCTTCACATATCTGTGTCAAGCAGAGTGTAAATCCCGAGGCTGAACGGCCTTTGTACAAGCACACACGCTTCGTAGCAGGGCGAAGCTATGAGTTAGAAAAATCCAGGCTTGCAGACAGCCTGTGTCTGACCAACCAATCAGAGAGCTCCTTACAAACCACGGTGTGGCTAATTTGAATAGCAGCAGGATTTTTAAAATGAAGTTGTTAATCCAACTGCTAATCCACATGTTAGGCAAGGCAAGGCAAGGCAAGTTTATTTATATAGCACTATTCAACAGCAAGGTGATTCAAAGTGCTTTACAGAGACATTAAAAACAAAAACAAATAAAAAGCATGATTTAAAATTGATTAAGACAAGCAAACAAACAAACAGTATATAAAATCAAAAAAGTAGATAAAATCAGAACAGTAGATAAAATCAGAAGTTAAAAAGTAGGTTTTGAAATTTAAGCTTAAGTGTGGATTTGGTGCTTTATCCAAATGCAGCTGAGAATAGGTGAGTCTTCCACCTGGATTTAAATAAACTGAGTGTTTCAGCTGATCTGAGGCTTTCTGGGAGTTTGTTCCAGATATAAGGAGCATAAAAGCTGAATGCAGCTTCTCCGTGTCTGGTTCTGACTCTGGGGACTGATAACAGACCGGATCGAGATGACCTGAGGGATCTGGAAGGTTCATACTGGGTCAGGAGGTCACTGATGTATTTTGGTAATAAACCATTCAGAGCTTTAAAGACCAGCATCAGAACTTTAAAGTCTATCCTCTGACGGACAGGGAGCCAGTGTAGAGACCTCAGAGCTGGACTGATGTGGTCCACTTTTTTGGTCTTAGTGAGGACTCGAGCAGCAGAGTTCTGAATGAGCTGTAGTTGTCTGACTAATTTTTTAGATAGACCTGTAAAGATGCTGTTACAGTAGTCAAGCCTGCTAAAAATGAATGCATGGACTAGTTTTTCCAGGTCCTGTTGAGACATCAGATCTTTTATCCTTGAAATATTCTTGAGGTGATAGTAAGCTGATTTTGTTATTGTCTTAATGTGTTTTTCTAAGTTTAGGTCTGCATCCATCACTACACCCAAATTTCTCGCCTGGTTTGTGGTTTTTAGGTGTACAGATTGAAGTTCTCTGGTGACCTGTAATCGTTTTTCTTTGGCACCAAAGACTATTACCTCGGTTTTGTTTCTGTTTAGCTGGAGAAAATTGTGGCACAACCAGTCATTAATTTCCTCAATGCATTTACCAAGAGCCTGTACAGGGCCTCGGTCTCCTGGTGACATTGTGATATAAATTTGTGTGTCATCTGCATAGCTGTGATAGTTTATTTTGTTGTTCTTTATAATCTGTGCCAGTGGGAGCATGTAAATGTTAAACAGAAGGGGTCCCAAGATGGAACCTTGGGGAACTCCACATGTGATACTTGTCTGCTCAGATGTGAAGTTGCCTATTGATACAAAGTATTTCCTGTTTTCTAAATATGTTTTGAACCAGTTTAGTACAGTTCCTAAAAGACCTGCCCAATTCTCCAGTCGTTTGAGTAATATGTTGTGGTCAACTGTATCAAATGCTGCACTGAGATCCAGTAAAACTAAGACTGACATTTTTCCACTGTCTGTATTCAGACATATGTCATTAAACACTTTGGTCAGAGCGGTTTCAGTGCTGTGGTTCTGTCTAAAACCTGACTGGAAGGCATCATAGCAGTTATTCTGTTTTAAGAAGTAATTGAGCTGTTGAGAAACTGCTTTTTCAATAATCTTACTTAAAAATGGAAGATTTGAGATCGGCCTGTAGTTGTTCATTTGTGTCTTGTCAAGATTGTCCTTTTTCAGTATAGGTTTTATTACAGCAGTTTTTAGTGATTCTGGAAACACACCTGACATTAAAGAAAAGTTGATGATCTGTAACAGGTCTGACTCCAAAGTCTTTGTGACCTTTTTGAAAAAAAAACTTGCTGGCAGGACATCTAAACAGCAAGAGGAGTTCAGTTGACCTAAGATGTCCTCCAGGTCTTTGCTGTTAATAGAGTGAAACTGTTTGATGGTGTTTAAACAGTTTTTGGTGGACACAGTACATTTCCTGGGTCTGCTGTTGAAGTACTAATTGCTTGTCTAATCTTTTGGATTTTTTCTGTGAAGAATTTGGCAAAGTCATTGCAGGCCATGGTTGAGTGAAGTTCAGCTGCCACTAACACAGGAGGGTTTGTTAGCCTGTCAACTGTAGAAAATAAGACCCGAGCGTTATGACTGTTTTTAGTGATGATGTCAGAGAAGTAGGACCTCCTTGCACTCCTCAGTTGTAAATTATAATTGTGAAGTTTCTCTTTATAGATGTTATAATGAACCTGGAGGTTTGTTTTTCTCCATCTGCGCTCAGCTTTCCTACACTCTCTTTTTTCATTTTTCACCAGTGTGGAGTTTCTCCATGGAGACTTTTCCTTCCAGAGATAACCTTCACCTTAATGGGAGCAATAGTGTCCATTACATTTGACATTTTAGCATTGAAGCTATTGACGAGCTCATTGACTGAACCTCTGGATAGGTCAGGTGTTAATGGGAAGACCTGGTTAAAGATCTCACTACTGTGTTCAGTTATACACCGTTTTGTGATCACTGCTGTTGATATATTTGTGTGGGCTGAAATTTTACTTTCAAAGAAAACACAGTAATGGTCAGACAGGCCCACATCAGACACAGTAACCTTTGAAATGCTCAGGCCCTTGGAGCTCAGTAGGTCAAGAGTGTGTCCTCTATTATGTGTGGCCTCTGTTACATGCTGAGTCAGCCCAAAGTTGCCCAGAGTGTTACTCAGGTCTTTACTCCCTTTGTCCTGAGGGTTGTCTACATGGATGTTAAAATCCCCAACAATAATTACACAGTCGAAATCAACACGGATCACAGACAGCAGTTCACTGAGGTCATTAAAAAAAGTCTGTGCAGTATTTGGAAGGCCTGTAAACATTAAGAAACACAGCTTTGGATGGAGCCTTCAGCTGTAAAGCCACATATTCAAAAGACTGAAAACTTCCAAGAGATAGCTGCTTACATTGAAATGATTCATTAAATAAGACAGCAACCCCTCCTCCTCTCCTGCTCACCCTGGCCTCACTGATAAAACTGTAGTTAGGAGGGGTCGTCTCGATGAGAACAGCTCCACTGTTACCTTGGTCCAACCAAGTTTCAGTTAAAAACATAAAATCAAAGCTGTGCTCAGTGATTAAATCATTAATTAATAATGTTTTCCCAGCTAAAGATCTAACGTTTAATAAAGCCAGCTTAAGTGTTTTAGAGGTATTATTTGCCCCCTCGTGTTTGGGAGCAGTCTGTGGCACACAAGGTATGTTTACTATATTTAAAGATCTTTTAGAGTGCAGCTCTCTGTGTTTTGACCAGGCCACATGTCTCCTTCTGTCACCTAAAAGTACAGAAATTTTAAAACTTTCTAGTAAACAGGGTCCCAGCTTCTCCTGGGAAAAGTCACCACTGCCATAATTCTCGCAGCCCGGACCCTCCACACATCACACATCAGACTGCGGAGACAGAGCATGAAGGTGGTAAGGAGGAACTAAGGGGGGCGAGGCTGGGCAGTGTAACTTCGATTGCCCTGAGGGCAGGGCTCGATGGCGAACCTTTGGCTGCTCTGGTGGGGGGTTTATGGGGGACAAAAAGGGATTGGGCCGGGGGGTAGATCTGAGCCCAGCATAATAATCCATGAGCGAACAGGAAAGGGAAATGGATTTTGAAATGCAGTTTATTAAAGTGCAATTCGAAAAAGATTTTTGAAATGAAGACTTAAAAACCATTTTAAAAATCTATTTATTAAATTGGAATTCAAAAATGAATTTATAAATGCAGATTTTATTCTACAATTCATTAAGCAAGCACAGAATTTTTTATTTCGATGCGCGTGGCTCTTGTGGTCCTCCATATTATATTAGCACTCACTGTATTACTAACATAACCACATTAACATTTTTGACACTCGCTGACTTTTAATAGTCATTCTGTCCGTTTTGTTGGAGCTATCTGTTCTTTATTTTTTATTATTTTGAAATTAGTTAAAGTTTGTTGTTAGTTTACTTATATTTTGGGGTTTATTTACAAGTTTATTTGTCGGTTAATATTTTGTGTCAATGTTTTGTTTGTTTGTTGTTACTTTGTTAAATTAGTCAGTAAGAGCTGTAGAGCCATTTTGTTTCTATGAATAAAGAGACTGGTATAGGCAGTGTTGGGGAGTAACGGAATACATGTACCGCCGTTACGTATTTAGAATACAAAATATGAGTAACTGTATTCCGTTACAGTTACCGTTTAAAAAGGTGGTATTCAGAATACAGTTACTTTGGTGAAATAAATGGATTACACGGCGGTACTTTCCTGTTTCATATTCTCGCGAGTCCGGACTGTTTGGGTTTGTTTGACAGCTATGTTCTGTTGTTCCAGGCGGCAGCGTTACGGTTGCCATGGTTACAGGGTGACGCGCTCTCTCTCTGCGTGTTTCCTGGGTGAGAGAGCGCTTTTTTGTTGTTGTTGTTGTGCTAAGCTAAAAGGCAGAATGCTACAGGCATGGCCCTAAAGAATGTAGCCTCATGGGCAGTGTAGTCCGTGCTGCAAGGAGAATGGACTTCCATACACGTTATATGTCTGTGAGCGAGGGAGGGAGAGAAAGGAAAAGTCCGAGCTGTCACGGAGCAAAAACGGGAGCTGGAAGCATGTAAATATAATAACCACTGCAGCCAAGAAGAGTGCCTGAGGAGCCCAGTTATAAGTAAGCTATTAAGACACGTGGTTGTAAACAGCACGATAATATATTAAGTAATCCAAAGTATTCAGAATACGTTACTCTCATTGAGTAACGTAACGGAATACGTTACAGAATACATTTTGGGACATGTATTCAGTATTCTGTAATGGAATACATTTTAAAAGTAACCTTCCCAACACTGCACTCTAATAAATAAAACATTGGTTCAAATAAAAAAAACATGTTAACGTTTTCCACTAGAATTTTTGAGTTAAGCCAACTTCTGGCAGAATAACATTAATTCAAAGCAATATTTTTGAGTATGGTGAAGTAGCTTTTTTGGCCACAATTAAACACATTCCTAAGTAAAATTAACTTAATAATTTTCGACTAGAACACAAAAATTTAAGTTGATCCAACGTGAATTTTATGTATAGTGAAGTTACTTTTTGGCCACAAAAAAAAAACACATTCTGAGTAACATGAACTTAATAATTGTCAACAAATACACAGGAATTTAAGTTGATCCAAGATTATATTTATGTATGGTGAAGTAACTTTTTGATCAAAATAAAACACATTTATAATTAAAATGAACTTAACTGTCGGCATAAATAGTATTTATGTTGGTCAAATATGATATTTTGGTTACAGTGTAGTAATTTTTTGGTCCTACAGGAGATTCTATAAGGGCATTTACCTGTTTCCCAGCAGGCTAAGTCACTCCAAAATACAACCTTGATCATTTGGCTGTGTCTTATAACCATGACTACCGCGTGGGCAGGCTCATGCATGGTGGTGCCTGCCCACAAAGAAGTCAAGGTTCTAAGACCTTATAAACTTGTCGATCACTTTTTTCCCCAAACGAAGGTCATTCTTAACATGCACTATGTGTGCTCTTGTGTCATGACCTTCAGAAAAAGAAATGGATGTTGTGTGTATTTGTTTGAATGCGGCAGATGTGATGCCAAATACCTGGACATCAGCTAAGGGACTCGTACCTGGTGCTCAGAAAGAATAGAAATTCAGACAGATGTATTCAAATGAGTTAGACCCATTTAATTACAATAACAAACATCACAATTCTTTAACGTGCGTGCGAAGTGCAAGATTTGTGGGCTTCAGTTTCCTAGAACACAAATTGCCCGCTGAAACTTAAGGAACTGTGTATTAAAATTGTAATACAACCTACTACTTGAATCCTCTTTTTTTTTTTACATGTGACAGTGAATCAAAACAAAAGATGACAGGCTGCTATACATTAAATGCACTAATTTAAACATAAAATGAGCAAAGCTTCTTTCATTCAACTTTGTCAGCACTCTTACAAAGTATTCTTGATTCTCTTCTATATTTGACTTTTCACCCTCAAGATTAAGGCCAGCTAAAGAGGGCATTACACAAACTTTAAAACACACCAGTACCCTTAGAACACAGGTCATGGGAGAAATTAAACGCATTCCTTAAAAATGTGCAAATAACAGCATTTAAGACACGGCAAAACATTAACTCAGAAGACTTAAGAACAGCGCTTTAAAATTTAGTAAAACACAATGAAGTAGTGCCAGAAATGCAGGAATAAGGTTTTTGTGAAACTCACGAATGGTCTATCAAGTCTGCTCTAGAAAATACCAAACTTAAGATTCATTACTTTAGGGCTGGCTTTTTGTCCATCAAGCTCAAGGCATAGCTTTTGAAATACCTCAAAGGTAAATTTCAGCTGCTTGGGATAGGAAAGGTTCAGAGCGTAGATTACTCCCATCATCAAAGCACAGGATCTGGCAACATCAATCCTCTCCAGGATCTTGGATCCCTCAACGATGATGGTTGCAGGCCCATCACCAATGATAGCAATCTTCATGATTTGCATTGCAAGGTCTGCGTTGAGCTCCTCCTCATCCTTGTAGGAGAAATTAAATGTTAGGATGTATAAAATACATAGCTCAAGCACTTCAGGATGACGTGCATAAGGGAATGAACTACTACAGGTAGGAAAATAAGCTAAAACAGGTTGTCTTTTGTGTTTTTTAGTGATTTTACTTCGTCATTCTGTAATTTTTAAAAGCTAAATTAAACCATAATCCAACGTTTAAAATAAAAAATGTCTTGTTTTTCACAGTTTTGTTTTTCCACTTTGAAAAGAAAATCTAATAAATCATTTTTAAGGGTTATTCCACTTCTAAGTGAAATTTTATCTATTGCCATATTGCCACAGTTAGAAAGTGAGAAACAAGCCTTTTGTAAACAGCACACTAATTCTCCTGATCCGGAAGCAATCCATTTGCTTTAGCATAGCATAAACAATGGAAGTGAATAGCAGGTGCTAGCATGTTGTGTGCAAAAGTGATTAAAATGACTCAGTAATGACAACAAATATTTCTTGGGAGCTCAGTAAACATGTTCACGGCAAATGAAAAGTGCAAAAGTAACACGGAAGATTTGCAGAAGCTGATTTAGACTTGAGACTACATTGCAGTTACGACAAACACCGCTGTAAATATCCACTGCATGGTGCATGGATATAACGCAACAGTTGAAAAAGCCTCCAGCTTCCATAAACAAACACACACAGCCACTACTATACAAGCATAGTAAGCTGCAGTAACAATGGATGGGTCTTTGATTTGTTGAAGAAATATTGCACAAATAGCATGTTGGTTTATAGACACTGGTCGGCAGTGGCTTCAACTGCTGTGTTATAACCATGTGGAGGCTTACAGCAGTGCTTTGTCGTAATGTAGTCCCAAGTCTAAATCGGCTCCTGAAAATCCTTCATGTCAATTCATACTTTTCATTTGCAGTCAGCATGATTGTTGAGCTCCCCAGGAATACTTGGTATCATTATTGAGTGATTTTAATCACTTTTGCACACAAAATGCTAGTACCTGCCATTCACTTCCATTGTTTATGCTCTGCTAAAGCTGCTGCCAGATCAGGAAAAGTGCGCTGGCTACAACATTTTTTATCCTGTGTGTTTATGTTGCACCTTATCACGGAAACAGGTTTCTATTCAGCAAATTATGTTCAATGACAATGGCAATAAACATCTTCGGATTGTAATTCTGAAATGCTTTTTTTCTCACTTATACATGGCAATAGACATATCTTCACTTGGGGTTGGAATGTCCCTTAACTCATTCAGTGCCAGCCACTCTCAGATTTCATACCCCCCTCAGTGCCAGAAATATTTAGCTTTTTCACTGATTTTGAAGGCTCACAGAATATTTTGTTCTATGACTATGTGAATTCTGAAACCACCATGACAAAAATGAGTCTCTCTTCTTTCAGCAGCAAAAAAAATGTTTCTACCTCTGTTATTTAGAAATTTGCAGTAGAAAAGAGAAACTTTCATGACAAAACACCTGTTTCTGGATCAAAAGCGCTTTGTGTAAATAGGTTTTTCTAGCAGATCAGTGACTTTGATGTAAATATTTCGTGTTTCAATGATTCATGCAACATCTCAACTATGTTTTACTACTATGAAAGTAAAAAAATCATCTGTAAAAATGTACTTTTGGCAGATTATTTTGTGTATAAAAATAGTTGTTTATAGACAATTTCAACATTTGAAAAATATATGAGAAAAAAGCGACTGATTTATGATTCAGAGAGTCTGTGTGTGTGTGTTACTCCCGCATGTGCACAAGTGAGTGCGCAACTTAGTCTGTTCACCCCCCACCCGGCCATCGGTTCGTCTATGAACAATTTCTGTGTGTTTTATGCAGCAAATCGTTCATTATTCTGGTCCCTGCTGCCTTCAGAAGTTTCTAACAGGAGATACTGGTCAGATAAATCCGGTTCATGTTCACTGGAATCGCTAGAAAAACCATGACGTCAGGCTGCAGACACCTCAAGCTCGAAATGACGAGCTGGATCAAAAATCGCGCCACAATACTCGTTCTCAGTAGAGCCGACTGTCACGCTGGTGGGATTTTATCCATGTAATCAACTCCACCACCTTCTCAATTCAATAAAAAGCTCAAGAGGCGTCTATGGCACTGAGCGTTCGGATTCATTTTGACGTCTAAAGACGTCTGTGGCACTGAATGACTTAAATACTCAACCCTGAACAGAAAATCCAATGAACAAAACACAAAGACCCTACAGAGACATGCATTCAAAACTAAACAAAAAATTAAAAACCAACTCAAGTACTTACGCTGTATTGTTTGAAAAGATCCTCCTCCTTCTCTCCAAGATAGACTATGAGGCAGCGAATAGCAATTTCTCTGCGCTTTTCAACTGTGTTGTCCTGATTGATAGAAAAAAAATAGATGTGTTAAAAAAAAAAATCAGATGTAAGTAGCTTACTTCATATACTGAAAATGATATCCATAATGATATAGCATTTTTTAAATTAAATAATAAAAAAGTTCATTTGGAATAAGGTGGAAAAGGTGATCTGGCTATTCTCCTGAGTTTCTTATTGTTTGGACCTGCTTACTCCGCACACAGTGGGGGGCATGGCTGTCTCACTCTGCGGAGATCTGACAAATGCTGCGCTTGTCACCTGGACATTCCTTCTTCATAAGTAAAAACACTAAAATAAAGATACATTTTGTTCTACTTGTGCTCTGAACTTGTATAATAACAATAAATATCCATTCATTCAATTACAATGTAACTGGCACAGATACAGTCTTCCTCCATGTTATGTATTGTTAACGTGCTTGCGCGTGTGAAACACTTTATGTAAATCATAGAGCTTTATTTAAAAATAATAAACAGTGTATATTGTACAGACGACATATTTTCTTCTTTTGCCCTAGATGCAAGTGTAACCAAAATATGAACAATTTTGGAAAAAAATAGTGTTAGTATATAATGGACCTTGTTCAAAGCAGCCATATCAACATTTGACATGAAAAAAGTAAGGCAGATGCAAATAAAGGTCTATTCATAAAGTTATTCATTATACCTGCAGAAGCATGTCCTTAATCTGCCTCATCCTCAGACCTGCAGCTCCTCCTTTTGACAGGGTCAAGGCCATCAGTTTTGGGGTGCATTGGTCAAGCCTGGCCAGAAAGGTTGATTCAAGGCTGACTGTTGTTATCCTCTTAAATTCTTCACATATCTGCAGGGCACACCAGAATAAAATACAACAAGAGACATAAGTATAAATAATTCATAAATGAAAATCCAAATGTGCATTTGTAAACATTTAAATGTATTAGGTGTAAATATATGCATTTCTACATTTTTTATTTATCTGACTTCAATTTGTAATTTCATCAATCCACAACACAAAAACACTGGTTTAATAAACATTTTATCTCACCTGTACCTGGCTAAAAAGAGCAGGCCAGCGCTTCATGAAGTCACTGATGGCAGGGCCTCTTTCACTATTTCCTCCCGACGAAGGCTGAACGTCTTGTCCATTTTCTGAGCTACCACTCTGGAGTTGTCCCTTTTCATCACTTCACTCAGTAGCTCGATTCTCTCTTTTTCCAAACTTTCACTAGTTTCACCTTGAGCATGAGGGGGTAGGTAGTTCACCTCAGCCTTCTTTGGTTTTTTGACATTCTTTGCCGGGTATTGGTCACATGTCATTTTCCTCTTAAGTGAGTTTACTTCAACTTCAGGGCAGGCAAGACCTCTAAGCTTGCTTCCGAAATTGTTCATCTTGTACTTTAGACGCTGCGCCCACCCATAGCATCCATTGAAGGACCCTGGTTCTTTCAGGCAGGGATGCTTTAGAGTCAGGGCCTCTGCAACCTCACTGATCTGCAGACTGGATGGATAAGCAGTATACTTATAAATAGCTTCTGCTAGTTTTCTAAGGATGTCAGGAAGCAGTGGAATTAAATCTTTTGTAGGGAGAAGAGTCCCATCTTTTTGGAAGCGCTCGTTGGCTGACCGAATTTGGATCTCTGTGAGGTCAGAAAAGCTGGGAATCTGAAACTGAACAGGCCAGCGCTGGTAACGGTGCCCTGGACTATCTTCAGATGCGGAAAGAATCAGAGTGTCATTAGTTGACACAGATGAGGTGTCAACAGAGTCCTCCTCAGATGGATTATCAGTCACGTTGGTCACATCACTTAAGGTCAAGGTTATTGTAGGCTCCTGGTCCTGGAGAAACACAATCTTGATTGTGTCCTTGTCCTTAAGGTCAGTTGTCGAAACAAGGGTAAAAAACTCATCACCAAAATCAGCATCTTTATAGTGAAGACAGAAGTCTCTTGTAATGGAAAAGGTATCACGGATGGCTGAATAAAGGTCATCCACCGTTTCTGGGATTCCAGATGGTAGTACAACTTTACGGACATCATGATCTGCAAGGATCACTCGAAGTTGAGACGGTTGTGACATTAGGTAACCTGTAGACCAAATTTTTGACATGTTTCTGTAATTCTTAGTAACAGCTAAATAGTGCATAATATAATAAAATTTGATCTCCATGTATGGAAACTAGGAGCCAATTAACTATATGCCATCTCTAAAAATAGTAGAAAGACTGAGATTTGGGTTTGTCTTGTTTCAGCTGAAAATCTCCACACAAAGTATGGAAATCATTTATGGAACATAAATGCTGCACTTAAGAGTCATAATGGTTGTTCCGCCACAAATGTAAGAAATCAAGGGGACCGTGTCTGATAACTCAGCTGCCTCTATGACTTTCACTGTACCAGTTTTCTCAAGCACATAGCTCCTCAGATGTTCAATTGACCAAGCAGTTACACCTTTCACTATGAATCCCACATTGCCTTTCAAAACCACAATCTGGATCAACTCCCCAAAATCTGGTAGACCACCAGTGGAACCATAAGCCAGGATCATTCCACTAGTGTACTTGGTGACTCTGTAACACACACTTTTGGCTATCTGGACACATGTCTCACCAGGAAACTTAGCCTGCAGTGCTTCTTGGATATCCTCTCGCAGAACACTAACATCCATTGTAGACAGTGTTGTAGCCTGTAGTAATGGTCTGACAGCTCTGGAATCATGTTGGTTATAAGCAAGCAACAACTGATGCTTCATGGCCAGTGACAGCAGAATATTTCTAAAACTACGAGTATGTCTGACAACACGCTTGAAAAAGCTGTGCTTTGCCTCAAACCGCATTGTCCACAGTGACACCAGAGGACCATAAGCCCTGATAAGTTCTGGATAATGTTCTAGGAAATGGTGTTTTGGAATGAGGCGTTGCTCTGGAAAAACCATGAGAAACCTGTGTTTATGCTCAGATATCTTACTGTCCAGGAAGCAAATGGTCTCCTCTGTGTGCACTTGATTCACAACAAGCTCAACAATGTCTCGAAGCACAAGAAGCAATTCCCATGCTGGGTCAGCCTCAGGGATTTTTGATCCAACCATGAGTGGCAAGAGACGAAGCAAAGCCCAGTTCTCGTGGGCATTGCCCCCCACACTTTTCCGTTGGGCAAAGTTCACAGGAACAAGCTGTGGTGCATTGGTTTTGTCCGACCATTTATAGGGGAACTCTTTGATGCATTTGTTCAGCTCTTCAAGAGTGAAGTATTTGTTGTGAATGAATAGTCTTAGGCACAGTGCTATTTCTAGGGGCACTACACCTTCAAAGAGATCATGCAACACATCAGGTGGATATCCAGACAAAACATGAAAATATTTAAGTTTTGCCGTCAGTGCACACTGTCTCTTCACTCCATAAACATGCATCAAACTGTTATTTTCCTGTAAAGCCTGGACATGCAGTGTGTGTTGTTCCGCTGTTCTGGGTGGGAATGCCTTATTTCTTACTTCACCATCTTGAAATTGTGACTTTTCACCAAGACAAAACCTACAGACATATGAACTGGAAAAGCTCTCAACAAATCCCCCCATAGAATGGGCACCAAGGTTGTCTGCAACTACACTAAACACTGTGCCTTTGACTCTTCTACCCAGTGATGAAACATACAGTCCTTCCTCCTCTAAGACCACAAGATCTTTGAGCAGTGGCTCTAACACAGCACTGTAACCAAATCTCTTTACATCCTCAGCCTTGCAAAGAATTGCTAAGAAGATTGAGTTTAGCTCAGATCTGAGCAATGAAGGGACATCAGCTAACACCCAATATACAGATGTGATTTTGTGTTTTTTCCTGGATGTACCGAGAGGATTGCAAATCTCAAAGTCATCCACATAGAGATTTAGCGCAATTGTAAGGTCATTTTTTGAGAACAACTCGTTGGTTTTGTAAAAGGTGCCGTCATGAAATGAGTTGTACACAGTTCTCTGCACCTCTGCTTCACTCAAGATCAGGTCTAGTATATCTTTCCTGCTAAGAACCTGAAGTAAAGACTTTAGAATGGGAACATACTGGAAGCTACTCTCTCCAGTAAGAATATACTCAATCGGCTCCACGACAGAAAAATGTTCATTAAAATACTTTCTTCTTTTGAAGGCAGAAGAGAGAGGACCACCATCACAAAGGGCAGCGCTAACAGGGTTAGCAACACATATGTTGTTCACCATTTCAGACACAATGGCTTCATCAACTTCACAGTTGTGTCTCTTCAAGAAGGACTGTAAAATGTCTTTCATGATGGGAGCGGAAGCTGAATGACAAATAAAATGCAACAACTCTACAAGCTCATCAATGCATTGGTTGGGAACCTGAAATGAACTCTCTAATTTCAACATCAAATGAGCCAAGCTTCTTTCAATCAACTTTGGCAGTACATTCACATCATCATCTCTAAACTCCTCAATGTCAGATTGTTCACCCTCCTGATTAACTACATCGCTGCACTGATCTGTTTGTAAAGGCTTTTCAAACCTCTTTAAAACGTCTTCTTTAAACTCATCTAAAGAGTGGGGAGTGTGCTTGCGATGTTTATGTGACGCAAATGTTCCATAAATGTTAGTTTTGAAACTACAATTTTTGAAAACACAGGACACGGTTTCTTGCTTTTTCAAATGTTGACCAAGGTGTTCAAAATACTCTTTTTCAGTGGAAAATGTGCCCACATTACAGAACTGGCAACAGAAACTGAGTATTTCAGAGGTTCTCACTGTTGAGTGAGTTGAGTGTTTCCTTGATATGTGTGATTTTAGGCTACCCCATGACTTAAATGAACAAAAACAATCTAGGTAAGGACATGGCAGAGGCTGTACACTAGGGATATGGCGTAACCTATAATGTTTCATCAGCTCTTCCTTAGTGGAGGTTGCAAATTTACAGATTTTGCAAGGCCAATCCATACTTCATGATTCTGAATTACTCAATTCAAGCTTACTTGTTAAAGCTTACTTCAGAAGGTCCCTTGGTATTCGATACCAGGAGAAGATGATGGTTTGAGCCTTAGTCCTGGCAAGAAACACAGCAAAGTAATTGAATATTTCGGTGAGATTCCCACTTTCTTTAGAAGGCTGACCACGTCTTAACTGGAACCCCTAGATCTGCAACGCCAGGACAGTGTATAACACCAGAAAGTCGTGCCTGCACAAAAATACAAAAGATGGTATTTTCAACTTCACCTGTGAGTCTTCAATACAGTGAATAAGTTTCACCTGTCAAAGCTGTGTGAGCTAGAACCAAACATTCAAAACTACATAGACCTGAATACACTGGGTGCTGGAAAGCCTAACGTGGCTTTCCATAGATCAAATATACATAGAGGTGACATGGACTGGGCCAGTCTGTTGGAGCGTGTATCCCCACCAACCGCGATCTTGGAGGGGTCTCCACTCGCCCCCAGTGCATGTATTTCTACTGAGGAATGTGTTAACTCCAAAAAAAAAAAAATTACATATACATATATACACATATATATATATATATATATGTGTATATATATATATATATACACACACACACACACACACACACACACACACACACATACATATATATATATTGTGGAATAAGGAATATTTTACTGCTACTTATGCTTATTATCATTATCATTATTGCATTAATTAACTTTGCATTAAGTCATGATCATTGCATTAAACCATATAATAATCACTTCATTGAAGCAGTTATTGAAGCTGCTGACATTACATTAAAGTCTGTACTACAGGTGTTATCATAATCACATAATAATCTCTCATTGCAGGCGCAACTGTAATCATGTTATACACATTGCAATTTGGTGCTTATTAATGAGTTGTGGCTCAGTCAATTAAAAGGTTGAAAGCTCCGTTGGGCGTGAATGTCCCGGCGAAACATGGAGTAAGTGGCTTGGAGCTATGGAAGGTTCAATGCATGCACGCTTACAAAACACATATAATACATTTAATCAAGAAACAGGCTGGAGTGAAGGCCTGAATGTATTCAGCTTCTTGTCGCATTTGAGTTTGCCTAGTAACAGGTGACGCAAAGAGGAGGACAAGTCCATGGGGACCTCACCACCATATTTGGAAGAGGATGCCAGAAAGGGGAACTTCTGTGTCTGCATTTATCTCTTAGAATTGATCATTGTCTGTAGAAGAGGCAAAGAATGTTCTTAAGATGCAAATTATGTGCTTGTAGACGCATGAGGGGGCGTCATAATACCCTGATGGTATAAAAGCAATCTGAAGTGTATTTTTGGGCGGAGTTCTACAACTGATGTTTGGCAGTTCGTACCTCCCCGCATGTGTATTCAATAAACTCTTCCGTTTGATTGCATCCTTCTGGGCCTTTGGTATTTTGTTGTGGATCTCAGTATTTCGAATCGGGACAATATATATTTATCAACAAAAGCAAACATAAGGTGTGGCATGACAGGACAGAATCATTTCTGACAGTAAATACGAAAAAAAACCCAAACTTTTTTTATACACAAGCTACAATGTCAATAATCCCACTTGATCTGTTTTCATTTCATTCTCCAAAACCAAATTGGAATCAATGCTGAGTCAAAAGATATGGTCATTTTTGTGCACCCTGGTGTTGCAAAAACTGGCATACAACTGAAACCATATGTGGGATTATTGACCTTTCTTGCCTTATCTGTTTGGAAAAATATTTAAACATTTTCCTTATTTACCATGGGTGAATACATTCCTCAGTAGAAAAAAATGCACTGGCGGCGAATGGGGACCCAACCAAGATGGCGGCCCGCTATTGATTTTTTTCTTACTTTCAAACTTTATTGAGGCATATCAATGTTACAGCCAGTGCCAATGCACGTCGCCTCTACGTCTCTACAAAACACGGAAAGTCCCCAAAAATTAGGGACAGCTAACTACCCTACCATATGCGGCACAGTGCACTTAAGTCTGGTCTTTTACCTGTGAAAATAGGCCGAGCAGCCGGTGAAGAACCGCTCTTAGCGGTCAACAGACACACCGGACTAATGGCGACTGCACTTCCTGCGCAGAAGCCAATGGGGTTGAACTTCACCCCGTAACGTTACGAAAATTTAGAAGCGTTTCTTAACAATTACTAACATAAAATGCTTCCCTTCAAAAAATAAATTTTACATTTCAAAAATAAACTCACAGTGAACACAACTTAGCTTGGCTAGCTACGTTAGCATAGTAGTTTGCGCTGGGGCTAACAACGTCCGCTATCTTTTAAAAATTATAAGACAATTACAGTGGTCTGCATTAGAGTAACGTCAGTGTTAAATTTTCCAAAAAGAGCCCAACAATTTATGCTATCGCGGAATTAGCTGCTGTGTGTATATTAAAACACACAAACGCGGGGGCAAGCTAAGATGTATGTTATGTATGTTACGTCGTTGTTTTAAAGTAAACTAACAAAATCCAGAGCGACTGCAAATATGTGCAATTTCGCATAAAATTACTCACCGTTCGCGACGAACACAGCTCTTGATAAACCTTGAACACGTGCTGTTGAATATGTCCGCTTGAGTAGAAGAAGGGAACTGTGAGCTGTTTACACGTCATCAAGTTGTATTTTACATCGACAGAACTTAAAATTATATTGTTTTTTGATTAAAAGAAGATTTTAAATTCAGACAAATCACGATTATATATTGAGTAAAGAGGCATAATTTATGTGTCACCCGAACTCCATAAAATAAAAATTGTAATTAGGAAGTCTAACAGTATTTATGAACTTGATTTTTCATTTCACAACAACATATATATGTAAGTAATGACTAAAGGTCCCATTAATTACTTTTTAGAGTGTGGGTATAGGACCAGCATGCACGGGGGTGGTGTTACGGGTCCGAAATTGAGGACGAGAGTAAAACAATGATGGTCCAGAAGAGGTCGGTCAAACAATTGATTTTAATGAATACACGCAGCGTGGGGAGATGTAAACTGCAACACATCAGTTGTAAATCCCCGTCCGAAAATACACTTCAGATTGCTTTTATACCATCAGGGTATTATAACGCCCCCTCTTGCGTTTACAAGCACATTATTTGCATCTTAAGAACATTGTTTGCCTCCTCTACAGATAATGATCTATTCTAAGAGATAAATGCAGACACAGGAGTTCCCCTTTCTGGCATCCTCTTCCAAATATGGTGATGATCTCAGGCCTTTGAGGTCCCCATGGACTTGTCGTCCCTCTGTCACCTGTTACTAGGCAAACTCAAATGCAACAAGAAGCTGAATACATTCAGGCCTTTGCTCAGCTACTATTTTACTGTAACAATATACTCAGCATATAAGCTTTTAAGGTT
The DNA here is from genome assembly GCF_001858045.2 of Oreochromis niloticus. Classification (NCBI taxonomy): domain Eukaryota; kingdom Metazoa; phylum Chordata; class Actinopteri; order Cichliformes; family Cichlidae; genus Oreochromis; species Oreochromis niloticus. Next base: position 89,617 of record NW_020327391.1, on the reverse strand, counting down.
ATAGATTTAACTCAACGATCTAAGTGGTTCTAACTGCACCTGTAATAAACATGTTAATATTTGATTATGATAACCCCTGTAATACAAATTATAACATAATGCCAGCAACTTCAATAAATGCTTGGATGAAATGATAATTAATGCAATGATAAAGATGATGGTTATGTAAAATAATCCCTGTAATTCCACAATTCCCTCTCTTGACGTCTCTTCCAGAGACGTCACTACACCATTTTCTTGTGTCACTCCTCGACCCACTCTGTCACCTCTAGATCCATTAATGGCATCATGGGCCCCGAAACCACCCTTCCCAGGTCCACTGCCTTCGCTCTGACCCTCTCTAGCCGTCCCCTGACTCAGCAAATCAGACAATAACCTCATGTCATCTAGGTCAGCGGTCCCCAACCTTTTTTGCGCCATGGACCGGTTTATGCCCGACAATATTTTCACGGACCGGCCTTTAAGGTGTCGCGGATAAATACAATAAAATAAAACTAGTACCGGTACCGAAAAAAAAGAAGATTTATTCATAACACACGTGAAAAGACCCAGGAAAACCGAGTTAACGATAAAAACGATAACAAAATAACGCTGAAAACCGATAAAAACCCTGAAAACCATACATTTCACACCTGAGCCTCAACTCTCGCGGCCCGGTACCAAACGACTCACGGACCGGTACCGGTCCGAGGCCCGGGGGTTGGGGACCGCTGATCTAGGTGGTCCAGTAACAAAACGCCAGCTCCCACTTGAAAACACTTCATGCTTAAGTGGTCTCTGCTCCTTTTCTGGGTCCCTCTCTAGTGGAAATCTTCTCCTGTAAGGGATAGAAAACACTTTCTCCCTACTACGGCTTCCCTACCTTATGTCCCTCAATTGTTCTCTTTATTCAAACTTGATTCAACCTATTATGTTTGGGAGTCAAAAGCATAAACCTAATTATCTTCTGACTTTTGTTCCTATATAATCTTAAACATCACTCATCTCAATCTACAGCATTTTAACAGTGTTACAGCACTGCTGTCCTATGTTTCCTGTTGTTCACTCTATTCAACATCCTGTACTGTCACAGCTCTGGCCTAAAATCACCTTTCACAAGAAAAATCATCATTACCACTTATTTTACACAAGGATCAAAGAAAAAACAACCACTTAGTGTAAGCACATTATCAATAGCTCCTAAATAAATTTCATCATAGCTAAAAGCTGAACTCTAACTGTATTTTAGAACTCACAGTTCCTGTGTTATTTCCTGTTTTAATATATCATTTTATTTCATGTTGCTGCTCTTACTGTAATGATACATTCTAATTTATACTTTATCAGACTTAACCAAAAATATATAAACTTTCTCCCTTTGCTTCTGTTTTAAACAAAAAACTTGGTCCCTTCAACAAGCATTTGTTATTCTGTAACTGCATTTTATATAATAAGACTAATCTGGAGCTGCATGTGTTATCTCAATATTTTACGTCACACAGTTTAGTTACACGGAAACTCCTATTCCGTTCCTCTTTTCTGTCACTTGTTAGTGGGCCAACTCAAATTCAGTTAAAAGCTAAAGGAATTTCAGGCCCTTGGCCTCAAATCAATACTGTCATATGTGTTGATGAACTCTATATGTCTGTAAGCGTGCGCAGCCTTCAGTGCTCTGTCATCTTGCACAATAAATTGCTTGGACATCGCGCCAAACAAAGCTTTTGCCCTTCAGTTATTGACTTGAGCAACATTTCTTTAATAAGCACAAAATGCAATGTGTATGAAATCATTCCTGTGTATGTAATCTTCAATACTATTCATTTGGGTCAGTAACACTTTTAACATCCTCATAAAAAACTCTCCTCTACCCTAGAAATAAATCTGTTTAATATCTGTTTCTAAAGCCTACATTATAACAACTTATCCTAAAAATCAAGAAGAAATCACACATTTTCTACTCCTAAAATCTTCACTTGTTTTCCCCAAAGCATATCTTTTATTCAAAAATGTCCCGCAATTTCCCTTTAAATTGGGTGTACAACTTCTCATGAACACTGGCATTTTATCTTCTAAACAGGATTCAGTTCATTTTACTTTAAAAATAACTTTATTTAAAAATAACAATTTCTGCCTCAGTTTTACCATATCTAAATTATCAACAACCCCAAAAGTCATAAAATGATCCTAGAACCCATTTCAAATTACCCCTTAAATCCCTCTCTTTTTGACACATCTCATGTGGCAAAAAAACTCAAAATGCTTCACCCAAGCTTAACAAATTAAAAGGGAAAAAAGGTTAGTCATATCATCTCTCCAAACCCTTCAGCCATCCTCCTCTCCGGTATGTCGCTCCGGCCCTGAAAACCTGTATTTAAGGAATAAGATCAATTTAATCATCATGTCAAATGTTCTCGAACTCCTTGCTCCATCGAACTCTGGATCCTTGGAATTTCCTGCAAACAAAACCTATACTTTACATTTCATACTCAACACTCCCCCTTTATGATCCAATCTGTGTTATAACAAAAACTAAACTTAAAACAGAACAGTCATCAATCATGTGTTTCTTCAGTTAGTGGTAACATGAGTTATATCAAAAAATGTTTCCCTTTTAGCATTTTGCATTTTATAATGTAATAACATAATCCAACCCCAGTAAATAAAACAAAAATTCCCTCCAAGCAAACATCAGCATCCCCAGAATTAAGTCTTCCACTCCTCCTGCTCATGGCAAAAGCAAAACAAAGCATCCCCCTTTCTCTTGCTGGCATGGTAAATTGTTTGTCCACATTTATTCATCCTCTCTTTGGTCCAGTCACACACATTCACTCACATGCATTCACACATATTTCCAATATTCGAGACTCCCGCACGAATAATCAGATTCTCCACATTCAGGAAAATGAGATCATTCACTTGTTTTATTTTGTTTTCTCTTTTTTAGAAAATAGTTCTTTATGCTTTTGTCTGGATTGGCTCGCTACAATCCTTTTAGACAGGGACTTTCAATCTGATCAGGTCCCCACAGGTAGCCTTTCCTCCACCCACTGAAATCTGGAAAAGTCACCTCATATTTGTTTGTCCGGAAATTTTGTCCGCGCTGTTAGTTCACTTTCTTCCAGGCCTGCTTCAGAACAAAAATGAGAAAGAAGGAGAGCTGATTATTAGCTCATCAAAGTACAAAACAAAATCACCTGACAGGTTTTTTCTGAGTGCACTACTACAAAAATTTTGGGCCCCTCTCAGACATATCCATGTTTAATCAAACTCCCTCTCTTGAAATAAAAACAACAGCCTCAAAAATCTGAAACAATCTCAAAGTTCACCCGTTCACTGCACTGAAAACCTCGTCAAAAGCTGCACCGTTTGCACAATGTCACCCTTCCTCACTCTGCCATGTTTTCATTCAGCATAAGATGTAAACCGATTTCAACAACGTACCATCACTAAATTATAAATTTCCTGTCCAAAGCTGCACCTCTGAACTGCCTACTTTGCTTCCTTTCCTCAAGGCCTCAATCACACACACACACACACAAACACAAAGCTCCTCTGTCGTCACTCACTCCAGCTAATTTACATACTGAGTGACATCTCCACAAGTTAACTTGGCAAGAGAAATACATGTTTAAACCTTACCACATTATTCAATTACTTTCATTTTCTTTCTATACTAATCACTTGCTTTGATCAATCAGTGCAAGAGCACTCCTAAGTCACCCTTTTAAACTACTTTAATCCTTTCTCTTTTGTTTTTTTTTTGTTTTCCATAACTCACTCCCTTGTCATACAGCTACTTTTGAGTTATTCCACAACTCTATTTTATCCAAGTGTGTTTTAAGTGTATTTTCTTCAACATTCACACCATTTTAACACTCATGAAATTAGCAAGCTGATTGAATTACATTTGTTTGTGTTCTTAGCTAGGTTTTAATCACTATCTATGCATTAATCTTCATGAGCTTATCTCTGTAAGGTTAGTGCATTTTCTGTTTGTATGTGTGATTTTTATAAATGTTTCTTTGTGATCTTATAAATGTTTCTTTTGCAGTGTTTCAGACTCCTTTTGACAGGGTGTGTTTTCTCTCTTTGGCTCATTACTGGTCATTGTTAATGACATTTCCCCTCCGCCTGTGCCCAGCGGCTTTACGCTTGAAGTCCCGTCTCCTCCAGTGACTCCAAGGTCACTCCGGGACTTAGGTTCAAGCAATCGTGACTGCGCCTTGCCTTAGGTTGTCCCAGGGTTTCGAGGTGGGATCTTACCCGTCATGGGCTGTCCAGCCTTCCATGCTCGCCTGATACAGGGGCCAACTGGGCAAGGGTGTTATCAGGTCTAGGGGACACACTGTTTCTGGAAATTAAAGGAGTGTAAACTGCTTTCTTTATTTCATGTGTGTATTAGACTTTCCAACAATAATTCCACATGTAACAGTTTGTGTACGTGCGTTTTCAATTCATTAATGTAATTGTTAGTTCATGTATTTATTTCTCTTGGTCTGTCTCTTTTCTAAAACCTGTAATTAATATAATTTTATTACTTTTTCTTAAAACATGCATTCGCTTCATCTTCTTAGAATTTAACTCGTCTGTCTATTTCTCTGGGTGCTCCCCTGACATCATCAGTCACACACACACACACACAGCAGCACAGTATTTTCTGTTTCTCTTTCCTGTTTCTACAGCTTAATCAAACACTTGTTTTTTCATATTTACAGTCTACAAACCCTCTTTAGTTTTACTAAGTCTTGGTCTAAAAACAATACACCCTCTTCTCTCAACCTTCCACTTTTCACTCATTCTACTATAAACCTCCCTAGTGTTATTATTACTTATTTACTATTTGGTACAAATCACACAGAATCCCTCAAATCAAATACTGACAGCACTCACACAGTTACAATCACTCAAAATATGCTCTCATACGACTCTTTTGGACATGCCTTTCATAATCAAAAAGAGCAAATGAAAGAAAAACAATTGAAACCTCTAATCATTCTCACAGCACACGCATAACTGGAAAAATAAAACACCCCAGCATTTATTTCTGAAAACAAGTCGCTATTGAAAGTAATATTTTAGTCTTCGGTATATACAGTGCACTCAATATATATGTATATATCAAAACTCAGTCAATTACTATACATCCACTACAGCAACTCAGAACTGTATTTATTCATTCATGTCCTCTAATAAACACAAATGGCGTCTTAAACACATGCATTCAACTTTCTATTCAGCATTATTTGTGAAACCAACCGTGGTTTAACCCGTTCACATCTTGCTAATTTGCATTTTATTGCTTTCTAGGACATTCTAGTCTCTAATTCCTCTGTTTTCATGTTACAGCGTCTGTCACCAGCTCACTAGCTGTATTCAGACCTCCCGTTTGACACACACAAACACACACTCCCCCCTAAAACTATCCCTAAAAGCACACACAAAAACCCTTAAGAGACCTTCCTGTATTTATTCATTTATTTATTATTATTTTAAACCCTTAAGAAGTTGTGCTGTGTTTCCTCTGTGCCCGTTGCAACCTATATTAACATAAAGCCAAAATGTAAACAAGTCTGTCAAATCTAACTACTTATATATTATCGGACTAAAAACCACTTACAATCTTCTAAAGTCCTCCTCTGCCCAACAAAAGTCAAATGACTTACACCTATATTCATCACTCAAAGTCAACAACAATACATTAGAAACACCAAATGTAACTGAGTATATTATCTCAAACTAAAACAAAACCTATCTCAAAATCCTAAAACATCTTACTTCTAGACACCAAAAGAGAGATCACTTACAGACATCTTTATTAATGAAATTATTTCAAAGTCAATTTCAGTTTTCAGACCCCAAATCACGGTCCTAAGTATCAACAGTTTATGTATTCTATCTCAAAACCCAGCCAAAAAGTCATACAGTCATGGCAAGAAATAAAAACTTTACTTACAATATTGTAATAAACAAAACCAGCGTCTTAAATACAGGCATTCAGCAATGTGTAACAGTCTCTATAAACTTCCTAAAACTCCAGGGACCTCGCAGCTGCCTCATTTGCATTTTCACACAGTCTAAAAATGGCATCAGCATTTCAGCTCAGTGCTGGGTCAGACTCCTTTCACACCAAACCTCTTACTTTATATTACACAGACGTCTTTTAATTACAACTGCAGAGATTATCAGGCCTATTAAAACCTAGACAATTTCGACAAATTTAAATTAACCCTCCAAGGGATAAACTCCAAGTTTTTTGCGATCAGTTAACCAGTATCAGGTCCAACCTGTCTCTGGTCTAATCTCTAAAGTCCCTAACTCAATTTAAAAGCGTCCAACGCCCAAGCTCCAAGCTTTACTACCCAAAAAAGTGCAAATACCGTTCCAAACGGTAAACTGATCCAATCAGTAGCTGTTTTGGAGCGTCGTTGTTCTCCACACTTGCCAAGTGAACTATCCCTCCCCGAGGTAGATGTCGAGCGTCCCCGACAAATAGGAAGCGTCACCTTCCAACAATGCACTTCTTAGCAGTCCAACTGCCGTTCTACAGAAATTTGTAATACTTTGAAACAACAATCAACACTCAAAACAAGTGTATGACCGACACAGGTCCAACCTTATAACCAATTGGGAGTGTAAACCACAAAACGACCAATTACCTATTATTCTAAATTCACTTAGCAGTCCAACTGCTTTTTATTTACTTAGCAGTCCAACTGCTTTAAATTCTCTTTACTCAATACTGTCACTTTCAACATTTCATTATCATTACTTCAATTTCAATTCTCATGAGATTTTCACCAAAATCAAAACAGACATTTACCAGTAATTTCAGTGAGTAAACTTTTAATTTTGTAATATCCAATTGGCACATTTCGGAAATAATTCAACAGGTAGTGCCTTACCTTTGAATAAGCCGGCTTATGTCCACTCATTTCGACCACTGAGTCGTGTCTGCCCGTTCGAGCCCCTCGGACCCTCTCGGTCTCAATCTCCAAGTCTCTCCCCCTCAACCACCGGCCAATGCACCAAATGTTACGGGTCCGAAATTGAGGACGAGAGTAAAACAATGATGGTCCAGAAGAGGTCGGTCAAACAATTGATTTTAATGAATACACGCAGCGTGGGGAGATGTAAACTGCAACACATCAGTTGTAAATCCCCGTCCGAAAATACACTTCAGATTGCTTTTATACCATCAGGGTATTATAACGCCCCCTCTTGCGTTTACAAGCACATTATTTGCATCTTAAGAACATTGTTTGCCTCCTCTACAGATAATGATCTATTCTAAGAGATAAATGCAGACACAGAAGTTCCCCTTTCTGGCATCCTCTTCCAAATATGGTGATGATCTCAGGCCTTTGAGGTCCCCATGGACTTGTCGTCCCTCTGTCACCTGTTACTAGGCAAACTCAAATGCAACAAGAAGCTGAATACATTCAGGCCTTTGCTCAGCTACTATTTTACTGTAACAATATACTCAGCATATAAGCTTTTAAGATTATAGATTTAACTCAACGATCTAAGTGGTTCTAACTGCACCTGTAATAAACATGTTAATATTTGATTATGATAACCCCTGTAATACAAATTATAACATAATGCCAACAACTTCAATAAATGCTTGGATGAAATGATAATTAATGCAATGATAAAGATGATGGTTATGTAAAATAATCCCTGTAATTCCACAGTGGGCCTATGGTTTTTTTTTTAACCAGAGCAGGAGAAGCGGCAGGAAGGATCTTGTTATTGCTTGCCAAACTGGATAAATAAACCATAAAAAACTCAACTTTCAAGTTTGGACAGTGGACTTCTTTTGCCTGCGTACGAAACATTATCTCAGCGCAGCAGTGGCTTGTGGACTTCAAATTGTGGGACGTTTGGTTTGTCAAAAGTAAAGGAATTGCCACTACACGTTTAAATGGTCTTACCTGTAAACACTGCTGTATCCACCAGATTCCAGACAGAGTGGATTCGGGAGTCTTCCACGCTCCTGTTAGTGATCCTCCAAATGGATGGACGACAAAAAGCTTCTGAACAATCAAGCGGGAGATGGCCCATATCTATGGGACTGATTTCTGCTAATAACGCCTGATAACATCCGAAGCAGGTGAATAAAGTCACCCAGTCACTAGCTGTGCCATTACCCAGCATACACCTCTCCCTCCGTAAATGCAATAAACGATACAAAAGTAATAGCCTATAATTAATTTATCTGCTGTATCTCAGGTAGTTGCTTACATTATATAGTATATTGTGTTCATTATATGTCACTACAGAGTGATTTCGGAAATATATGCAACAGGCTCTTCCGCGGAAATCTCTTGCCGTCAATAAACAACGTTTAGGGAGCTCTATAGTATTCAATAGGACACAGGTGTCGAACTCCAGGCCTCGAGGGCTGGTGTCCTGCAGGTTTTTGATGTGTCCTTGATCCAACACAGCTGATTTAAAGGCTAAATTACGTCCTCAACATGTCATGAAGTTCTCCAGAGGCCTGTCAATGAACTTATCATTTGATTCAGGTGTGTTGACCCAGGATGTAATCTAAAACCTGCAGGACACCGGCCCTCGAAGCCTGGAGTTCGACACCCCTGCAATAGGAGGACCCTGCACGTCAATTCTCGACGCGAGGGGGGTACCCTGCGCGTCGATAAGTGAAGCAGAGGGAGCCTGACCATGCCTCACACAGTTGACGAGTTTGGAGTGAGAATGTGTTGCAATAGAACGATCTGTGGTTTGCCATCTCTCACCATAAGAACACTACACAAATCCTTCGAATTATTCACTTCCTTATAAACAGTGTTGGCAAGTCATTTTTAAAAAAGTAATTAATTATAGTTGCTAGATACTTCTTGGCCTCATCAGCGACAACGATGAGACCGCCTACAGGGAGGAGGTGGATCGTCTGGCTGAGTGGTGCAACAGAAACAACCTGCTGCTTAACACCGAGAAGACTAAGGAGCTCATCGTGGACTACAGGAGGAATGCTGACCCACATCCACCCATCCACATTAAGGGGACGGCTGTGGAGCGTGTGAGCAGCTTCAAGTTCCTTGGAGTCCACATCTCCCAGGATCTCATCTGGACGACCAACTGCTCCAAGCTGGTCAAGAAGGCTCACCAGCGCCTCTTCTTCTTGAGGACTCTGAGGAAGAACCACCTGTCCTCAGACATCCTGGTGAACTTCTATCGCTGCACCATCGAGAGCATCCTGACCAACTGTATAACAGTCTGGTACGGGAACTGCTCTGCCTCGGACCGGAAGGCGTTGCAGAGGGTCGTGAAAACTGCCCAGCGCATCGCCGGAGCACCACTTCCTGCCATAAAGGACATCTACAGGAAGCGGTGTCTGAAAAGGGCTGGGAAAATCATCAAAGACCCCAGTCACCCATCACGTAGACTCTTCACCCTCCTGCCCTCTGGGAGGCGCTACAGGAGCCTCCGGACTAAGACCACCAGGTACCGGAACAGCTTCTTCCCCGCAGCTGTCAGACTCCTGAACTCTGCCTCCTGACATCTGACCCACGTTAAACACATGGACTGAACATACACACACCCACAACCACTAGCACTTTATCACTATCACAATTATCCACATATCTCACTTATCTTAACTGCACTACTGTATAGTTCTGTGTAAATATAACTTGCATAGTTCACATTTCTGTATAACTGTATATCTCAGATTTCTGTATAGTTTTTATTTCATATTTATATCCTGTTCATAGCTTGTACTCACTACAGCCTGTACATACTTATAGTTATAGAATATTCATAACATACTTCACACCGTGTACATTATAACATACCATAATAGACCCATTTCTGTAATATACTTACATATCTATATTATTGCTAATATATATTGTAATATATCTATATCATGGCTAAAGCACTTCTGGATGGATGCAAACTGCATTTTGTTGCCCTGTACCTGTGACATGTGCAATGACAATAAAGTTGAATTCTATTCTATTCTATTCAAATAAGTCACTTAGTTAGTAACTGAGTTACAAGATTTTAAAAGTAATGAAATACTTGAAAAGTAACTATTGTGTTACTTTAAAAAAAACATTTAACTCTCTGGGCTCGAGGGGATAATTGGCCATTTTTAACTACTTTTGATTTTCCCTTTAAAAATGATTTACTTTGCCTTCTTTGGCATCATTCTTTTCAGCACAACCTCAAGTGGTTGAATTTACAGTCATGTTTTCATTTTGACATACTGTGCTAACACAATTGATCTAAAATCAGACAAAAACATAAATTCCGGATAGAAAAAGTTATTTTACTGTAACAACCACAAACATATTTAATGAATCATACTTCATAATTTTAAATGCAAATATAAAATGACAATTTTAAAATTATATGAAAAAGTTTTGCAAACAACAAAGTTATTTGCAGCAATTTACCTTTTACCCCTTTTTTATAACCATTTCAAACTATTTACAGACCAATCAGCTGTTCTGCATTCAATAAGATGCCATACAAATTATTTGTGTCACTCCAAATCAGGGGTGGGCAATTCCAGGTCCTGAGGGCCGGTGTCCCTGCAGGTTTTAGATCTCACCTTGGGTCAACACACCTGAATCACATGATTAGTTCGTTACCAGGCCTCTGGAGAACATCAGGACATGTTGAGGAGATAATTTAGCCATTTAAATCAGCTGTGTTGGTTCAAGGACACATGTAAAACCCGCAGAGACACCGGCCCTCGGTGCCCATCCCTGCTCCAAATATTTCTGTCCACTATAAAGGAGAACATCACAGCCTGATACCTGCAGGTCTGACAGCAGCAGGTGTATCACTCCTTTTTCTACCTGGAGACAGCAGTCGCCTCATTGTTCTGACACACAAAACAAAACTATCCACAACACTACACAAGACAACACATTAACTACACACTCCAAACACGCTAAATGTCACAAATCTCTCACATCTCAAAACGCGCTCTCTCTCGCCGTCATTCCTAAAACTTCCCTTTTGCTTTTTTTGCTCATAAGCAGAGAGGTCTCGCTGCGCTGTCCTTAGACAGTAAACGTGACAAAACTATTGAGGAAAAAACGCCGCGTATATATTGTTTATCGTGACTCTGGTTTTACGTGGCCTATCAACACAATTTAAAACTGGTATATATCACCTTGTTGCTTTGTCTTTAAGTGGTCATGTAATTGACTTACCACGACTACTTTATTCTTCCTCAGTCAAACAGCAGCACTCATGCGATTGTTTTGCCCCCTGAGCTCCAAGTGTTGTGCTAGACAGTGATCGTGATTACCGTCCGCGGGAGCGCGCAGCTGCTTAAAGCTGTAGCGTCCAGATTACTTACAGCTACTTCCGTGCAACTGATATAAGATGCGGTAAGCTGAACACAGCTTCAACCGTCTGTTTGTTGAAAAATAGTAACGGACCACATTTTCTTGTTAGTAACTGTAACGGCGTAGTAACGCTAGGAATAGTAATTAGTTAGATTACTTGTTACTGAAAAAAGTAACGCCGTTACTTGTAACCCCGTTATTCCCATCACTGGAGATAATACGATAAAGATTGAGGGTCTCAAAAAGACGATTGATTTCGTGTGCGCGGAAATGAAAGACATGAAGGGGAAAATTTTGCGACCTGGAAAAAAAAAACTAACTAAAGAGGAAGGCCGGGTGGACAATGGCCATCAGGGAATATCTGAGCTGGTAAGATATTCCAGGAGTTGGAATCTCAGACTACATGGAGTCAAGGAGACTGAGAAAGAAGACGTAAGAGGAAAGGTGATAGAGATATGCTGATCTGTTCTGGCAGAACAAAATCACAGGCTGCCTGACGCCATCGACACCATACACCGACTCGGAGCCAAGCGCCAGAATAGCACCAGTCCCAGAGGCATCATTGTGCAGTTCACCCCCTGAGTCTACAGGGATGCAAAACATCCCCCTACCTGCAGGACAATCACTACCTTCGTTCAATAATTAGACACAATAACAGTACTTTCATTACAGTTGTTGCGGCTCCTCCAACCTACGGCCGTAGCAGGCTAAACATGAGGACACAGATGACGCGCAACAATAAACGCATAAAATACACGTCTGTACCATTTGCTCCTTTTATTCTGCATGCAACTGTCCAATATACAAATCAGCACATGGGATTAACAATTACACAAATGCACAGACTGCACAAACAAATAACTGCAACTCACCACCAATTACCAATTGGCACCAATTAGTATGCCAAATAACAACTTGGCCTATGGCATCAATTAGTGCACAAATATACAAAAAATCATCAAGTTACAGTCAAAATACTTCAAAATCATTCAAGCTGCGGTCAACAGAAAGTTTTGCCTCATGCTCACCCTACCTTTCTGCTCATCAACATCAGGTGTGGTGAACAGGTGAGTGCAACCACATTTATCCTCTACCACACCCATGAGACACGCCCCACACCCGTGCACCAATACAGTGAGTCCATTTAAACCAACCCACTTAGTCAAAAAAGAGCAACTCATGGCTCCTACAACAGTAAATATATGTGGTTACAATAATAAAACTGAAAATGGTAAATTACTTGACTCCTTAGAAGAAAGAATTAATTTCTGTCTCAGATGGCACAGATGGTTTAAATGCAGAGTTTTATAAATCATTTTCTAATCTCCTGGCTCCGTTCTTACTGCAGGTTTTCATAGAAAGTATAGAGAATAACACCCTCCCTCCTACTCTTACTCAGGGTCTCATAACACTTATTCTAAAGCCAAACAAAGACTGACTTCTTATTGATGATTGGAGACCCATCTGTCTGCTCAATAATGACTATGAGATTATGGCTTTAGTACTTGATAACAGAATTAAAGAGTTTTTGGATAGAATTATCGATGAGACACAATCAGGCTTTATGAGAAATAGACACATTTCTAATGACATTAGACTGGTTTTGGATCTACTTGATTACTCTGATTTGGTATCTGACAATAGCTTCATTCTCTTCCTGGATTTTTAAAAGGCTTTTGATACAATTGAACATCAATTTATTTTTCACACGAATGGCAATAGCTCAATTAAAATGATTAACGGCTCCACGCCGAGATTTGACCTGTTATAGAAGGAATCACCATAGCTGATAAGGAGCTCATCATCAGCCAGCTAGCTGATGACACCACACTCTTCTTGAAGAATGCAAATCAAATCCGTCCAGCCCTTAGTGTTATTAGTGATTTCTCTGAGGCATCTGGTTTATGTCTAAATCTAAAAAAATGTGAATTGCTAGCAATTAAAGGCTGCACTGCAAATGCTATCTGTAACATATCTGTTAAACAAAAAGTCACATACCCAGGACTGTTAATATCCAAAGACCAAAAGTCAAGATGCTCGTCAAACTTCACTCTGATTATACAAAAAACATGACAAAAGTTCAACCAGTGGCTGCAAAGGGATTTATCTCTGACAGGTACAGTGTTAATTACTAAAGCTGAAGGGATATCCCGACTGGCATATGCTGCTCTATCCTTACATCTGGATAAGAAAATTAGTAAAGTCACTGACCGCATGCTCTTTAATTTTATATGGAAAAACCATAAGCAACCATAAGCAGGTCCTCTTAGCGTGGACCCTCATTTATAAACACAACTTCTCACCACACAAATACCTCATCTGGAACAACAGAGATATTTTATTTAAAAATAAAAGATTTTCCTGGAAACTTGGGTCCAAAATGGGATCCTATTGGTGGCTCAGCTGGTTAATAAAGAGGGAGTACTGCTTATTTACAATGAATTCCTTACACTATATAATTTTCCCATCAGTGTTTGGGAATTCTCAATGGTGCTTGGTGCCATACCCTCAGGTACTTTAATGTTATTTAAAAACACTGACAACTCAATATCTACATCAGTCACTCTCCCTGATCCAGCTGAGTCAGCAGTGGGAAAAATCTGCTTTTTACAAGAACTGGCTAACAGCGATAAGGGAATACGTAGTTTATTCCAAGAAGATTTCGTGTCTCTCCCATATATATAATATCTTACTGGAACCGACATGTTCCAGATATCACCTGGAAGACAGTCTGGATGATCCCATAAATATATAATTATAAACAAGGTGAAGGAAATCTCATATAAAATTCTTCATAAATGTTACCCAGCCAGTCACTATATGGTAACATTTAAAAGAGACATAAATACTAATTGAACTTTCTGTGGGGATCATCCAGAAACTGTGGCACATCTTTTTGGTACTGTTCCTCTACACAGAGATTCTGGAAGGAATTTAGCAGTTTTGTTATTGTCCATATTTTAAGGGAGTTTTCTTGATGATGGGAAAATGTTTTATTCTGTTTCTTTAAGTTCTCCAGGAAGAATGATAAATGGGTTTTTAGAATAAATTTGTTAATACTTTTAGCTAAAATTTTTATCCATAAATGCAAGTTTATTAATAAAACACCATATTTCTGCGTTTTTATAAGGATTTGGAATTGTACATACAATCAATATCAGACTCAACCAACAACAAGCCTCTCAGAACAATATACATATGTTGATTTTTTTCGCGTACTCATATGATAATTTTTTTACTCCTGGTTCTGTATGTTCATGGTCTGTTCTTTCGTAAACGTCATCTGTTTGTATGTTGTATACTCATTGTGTGTTCAATAAAGTTCAATAAAAAAAAAAGTACGTTCTAAATGAAGCTTCAGACGTCACTAATCACGTGACTCTGGCCAAACGAATCAAGCCTCGACACAGTGCTTCTGAAGCAGCGTGTTGATCTTTTTGACACACGCACCGGAGCGTCAGCTTCAAGCGGACCATCACTACCTCTCACATCTAAAGGTAAGTGCCAAGGTAACTTTGAACTGAGTTCAGTCAATCTCGAGTTTTTCGAAGTTTTCTGAATGAAGTTTTCTGTTGCTGTCTGTGAGAGAAGACCGTTAAAGGCGAGGCTCTCCAGAGTGTAGCAAAACAGGAAACCACAGCTGGGTGTGTGTAAGTGTGCAAACGAATAGATTAGAAGTGCAAGTGAGCCACGAGTATAGAAAGGTCAAGTTTCGTGAGTTGTTTTTCTCACCACTGATCACGCGCTCAACACTCTACACATACTTGCATCACACGCGCGCTCTCAAGCATCAGTATTGTACAATTCTGGGCGTCACGTGAGTTGCAGGTGTTACCATATAACGGAAATCTCCATTGTTCTGTAGCAGTGGTTCTCAAACGTTTCACAATGAGTTTCACCCTTACGAGCGACATCAAAGCACAGTAGTATAGGCAGCACAACTAAAGCGTGCAATTTACTTTGTGTGCACTCAAATGGAGTCGAGTCAACCAGCGCCACCTGTGGCCAAGTACCATAGCCTACAGCCAGATTAACTTGTGACACACACAGTAGCGGTTTTTGATACGGGCGACACGGGCAGTTGCCCATATCAAAAATCGTAACTTTTTCTGGATAGAGAAATTAAACTATTGCGATAGGCCTCATCTCTCTTGTCCTCTTAAAAAAAAAGAACAGCCAATCCAAATTAAGTATCGCAGAGCCTAACCAATCACAGCCGCAGCCGTGACTTTTTACGTGCAGCACAAGTGCCAAGGCGCACATGTGTATTTGTTTGGGTAGCAGCCAGCAGGGCTGCCCGGGTAATGAAGGAAATGAGTTTGCCGACTAGAGAAAAATCAACCGAGAGCGTGAGCCAAGGTTACCGAAGAAAAAACAGATGATGGTTCCAATGCCGGAGAGATTGTCGATCGGAAGGGCCATAGAAGTTCCGTAGTGTGAAGGTATTTCGGCTATTTCAAGTCTGACAAACAACAGAGTAGCGCGCACTGTAAATTGTGCCGAAAGAAAGTCTGGAAATACAATAAAGCGGTGCATGCTCAATCTCTGACTGAAAGCGCTAATTCGTCATTCGGCTTTTATCAGACTAAAGTAACTGTTAAAACTGTTTGAAAAGCTAAGCTATACAACAAGGAGAGATTGAGAATTTCCTTTTAGTTCTCAGTTTATTTGATATTGACAAAAGTTAGTCAGTTTTGTCTGTTCTTCTGTTATGTATTTATTTTTAGAATTAATATTTTGTTTCTAAGTGGAATTGACAATTTAGTAGTCTGTTTTGTTTGTTCTATTTTGACACTTAAACGCTTTAGCGGCTGCGTTTTGTGTAGTTTGCAATATTTGCCTTTATTTATCTGAAACTGAAGTCTCATTTTCCTTAAGTACATCTACCCTGTTGAACTTATTATGGGAAATAAATATTTAAATTAAAACAAGCTGCTAATTATTTCACATTTTACTTGTGAGCAACGGCACATTTAAATTATTATTATTATTATTATTATTATAGTTATTTGGCTTATATCATGATATATATCGTTATCGCCTGAAATGAAAAAAACATCGTGATATGAAAAAATATTATATCGCCCAGCTCTAGGTGGGGGTTAGTTGTCTTTGCTTAATGATTGGTTTTAGTCTTGACAATCCACATTGCTGGCATTGCATCTTTCAATGCCAGCAATGCCAGGTTTCAGTGCTCAAACCTTTTGTGTTTGTTTCCAATAAGTTGCCCACCTCGGGAAACAAAAATGTGTTCTTTTACTTGTCAGATGAACATATGAGACACTTTGACTCTTCAGTGCAGTGTGGAGCCTAACAAAGATCTGTTTTGTGTCCCAGCTGATCAGCAGGAGGAGAAGAGTCTGACGGAGCAGCAGAGGAACATTTTCAGCTACTTGGACTCAGCTCAGCCACTACAGAGAAAACAATGAGCTCAACACAGAAGGTGACAGACAGAGCAGGGCGATATGACCAAACACATTTAAAATTTGTGATAACAATATAACTGATGATATAATTGACATTAGACAAAATACTTTACAACTCCACAACTTTATTAAAAAACCCGTCAATGTATTTTCACTTAAACAAGCAGCTGTTTTTTATGTGCATTAAAGTTATATAAAAATTTAACAGTGCAAATGCAAATTCCTTGCTGACAGTTTAACCAAAAGGCATTTTCAGTGGAAATTGGCCGACATATCCTGAGCATAACCATGTATAATATCCACAAAACTTAAAAAGAGGTTATACAGTCGTGGCCAAAAGTTTTGAGAATTGCATAAATCCTGGAAATTGGAAAAGTTGCTGCTTAAGTTTTTATAATAGCAATTTGCATACACTCCAGAATGTTATGAAGAGTGATCAGATGAATTGCATCGTCCGTCTTTGCCATGAAAATGAACTTAATCCCCAAAAACCCTTACCACTGCATTTCATTGCTGTCATTAAAGGACCTGCTGAGACCATTTCAGTAATCGTCTTCTTAACTCAGGTGAGAATGTTGACGAGCACAAGGCTGGAGATCATCATGGCTGTATCCCAATTCAGGTTCTGCAGCTTTAAAGTACGCAGCCTCAATGGTCCTCAAGGGCCACGTACTCAAAGACCGTTAAGGTCAGAAGTGCGAGGCTTGTAGGCTTGTGAAATGGGACGGTCTAGCCTCCATCATGCTACCCAGGTTGCCTAGCAACCATGATACTAACAGCTGGAAACGTTTCATACAGCTTTGTTTGACAGAAATGAAGGAGAACATATTTTGTTCACTTGTTTCTACATGAGCTCTGTGTGATTTAATAAGTATCTGAGGCTGAGACCACAAGACTGTAAAACATGATTGTTGGGCTTCATTTCTGTACTGAACAGTTTTAAGATTAGCTAGTAAATAACAATTAGTTAATGTTGTTCATGAGACTAAAGTCATCTCACTTTGGTAATGTAACTATAATATGGCCAATATTATAGTTATTATACTAATCACTTCACTTAAAGACAAGTATCTTTGACAGTGTATATACAGATGTATTATATATAAGAGACAAATATTGTTCTTTCAATATGTTGGCATTACTAAATTTGGCTCAGTGCTTACATACATGTGTAAAAAGGAAAATGTACGAGCTGTGATAACTGTTTCTGATAGAATGAAGAGTAGACTGATACATTAAATATCCCTTTTTTGGGTGAGAAAATCAGACCATGTCATAACTGCTTTAAGTCATACAGAATAGATATCAGAGCCTTAAACAGGCTGACTTCTGCTAAATGGGTCAAACTGGGCAGAAAGTATACAAACACATAACATCCTTATAGAATATGATGTAACACTATAGATCAACGTACCTCAGAATATATAAAGCATATAAACAATTACAGCAATATGATACAACAAACACAGCAGTGCTACTAATCCAAAATACTCAAAGCTTCATAGAACTGAAACAAACATTTATTTTTAGCTCCATTCTGCTGCTGATACATACTTTAGGTTTCTGAACATTAAACTTGTTGCTGCCTTTCATAGTGTGTAACTTGAAGGCCCTGAGTACTTTCTCCCACACTGAAAACACTGGAATGATCACATTATTTGAACATTACCTAATAAGACTGATTCAGGACAGACAATTAGTTATGTTAAACTTTCCTAGCAGTGCTTCACAAACAGGGAACAGTCTGTCTATTCTCTCCATCTGTCAGCTGCTGCTGGCTCTTCCTCCTCCTCTTCCTCACACACTGCTCAGTTTGTCCTGGTGGATCATCAGGGGTGCAAAGCCTCACAGATGATGTGCAGCAGTGGGTCCCTCAGTCTGTCCTCACTCTGGACACTTGCAGTTGTCACACATGGAAATCAAATGTGTGATAAGCTGCAGGATTCAAACACAAGTGTAACTTATAAATACATGTTCATACTTTTATTACACAATCAGAGAGAAAGAAACAGAGAGAGAGTGCAGGACAGACAGACAGGTGACAGTCTCAGGTGTACACACTGCTACAAAACAGCACAAGAGAAGGAGGATTTAGTCTTTGTGTTATTACGAGTGCTAAACAAGAAGAGTTCCCAGATGGTCCAGTGGACACATGTGTGACTCCTGTGATTAAAGCATCTTTCTTTCAGCTTAACGAGTGAACCGTCAGCTCGTTCAAACACACGTTAAAGTCCGTTTGGCTCGACACCACCGAACAGAGGCAGCAATATAACATAGCTAACATTAACAGTGCAGTGAATCCTGCTTGTGCCGTCATATTCAGGACTGCAAACCGAGCAGCATCACTGACTTTCAGCTTGTTGTGTTTTTGGATATATGACTGACTTTAATTATCCATAAAATCATCACATTCTCTGTAAGATTAAGGTCGACCAGCTGGATCCTGACCAGCTATTCTATGGCTTACTTGTAGTTATAAAGAAAGCAATTCTGTTAAACACACCACATTTATTCTGCTCAGCTGCAGTATCCAGATGAAATACATAATGATATTACATGATTTTCAACAAACTGTAATTTAGTAAATGCTCGAGTTAAAAGTAACTTTTTGTAAAACTGTTATATTTAGAGCAACTTTTAAGTGGAATAAATTGCCTTATAAGATTAGAGAATTAGCAAATATTCAAAACTTCAATGAACACTTAAAAGCCGATTTACAGAGTTTTTAGTTGTTGTAAATATTGTAAGAGATGATTTGTTTTTGAAATTTGTATAATGTGTCTCAATGTTATTGATATTATTTTCATTATCATTATTATTATTATTATTATTATTGATTGCTTATATTTTAACAATTGTGAAACCTCACTGTGGATGTAAGAGCCAAATTATGTGGATATCTTGAATCCACTTTATTGTGTAATATTTTATGTGATTGTATTTGACGAAAGACGAGCAACATCTGTTGTGGAAGCTAATGGGGTTCCTTTTGAATAAACAACAAACATAGGATTTATTATCAGTAAATGATAATATATAAATCTATAAAAAAATTATAGAAACAGGAAAACACAAAATAATGTAAATTATAAAATAATATATCTGTGTGTGTGTGTGTGTGTGTGTGTGTACAATCAGGAGGGATGGGCATGATTTTAATGTTTGAACAGTCATGAATTATTTTTAGCACCAGGTTGGATGTAATGTGTTAGAACTACCAGCAGGTGGGGATAAGAGACCTTTAAGGTGTTTGGTGCCACACTCCACCTTCAGGTTTAAAACTAGTGTTAATGGAGGGAGTTTGAAGGTTGAGTTTGTTCCACGACTGCATTTCACTCACTGCCTCTGTTTGTATCTCTGTCACTGCAGGACCAACATGGAGCGAGAAGTCAGCGCTCTCAGGAGGCCGACAAACCTGACAGAAGAAAGAGAGAGAAAACATACACCTGTGACGAGTGTGGGAAGGATTTTACTGTGAAGGCTTCACTAAAACGTCATCAGTTCATCCACACTGGAGAGAGACCGTTCAGCTGTGACTTGTGTGGAAAGTCTTTTTCCTGGAAGGGTTCCCTAAAACAACACAAACTCATCCACAGTGGAGTTAAACCGTACAGCTGTGATCAGTGTGGCAGAGCTTTTACTCGCAGTAGCAACTTACAGAAGCATCTAGTTACCCACTCTGGAATTAAGGCATACAGCTGTGATCAGTGTGGCAGAGCTTTTACTCGCAGTAGCAGCTTACAGAGGCATCTAGTTACCCACTCTGGAATTAAAGCATACAGCTGTGACATCTGTGGAAAAACGTTCAGCCTGAGAGGGAACCGAAGTAGACACCTACGCATTCACACCAGACATGATGTGTACTGCTGTGAACAGTGTGGCAAATACTTTGCTACAGACGCAAACTTACAACAACACATGTTTACCCACACTGAGGAACGACCTTATAAATGTGACCTGTGTGAGAACACTTTTAAATCTCCACTTAACCTGAGACGACACCAACAGATCCACACCAGAAAGAGACTCTACAAGTGCAGTTACTGTGAGGTATGTATTTATATTGTTATCTTGTCATTTTAGCCTGACTGTTTGGAACAACTCTGCTCATTAAACTGTGTTAGCATGTTAGCAATTCTACTGCATGGAAAAGCAGCTCTGAGTGATTATTCAGATTTTCATGTCAGTTATGATTTTAGTATTACTGTAGTATTATGGTGGTAGTATTGTAGTTATTTCAGCCCAGTAAACTGAGTGTGTTAACTGAAACAGTAAAATGTAATTGGACGTCTGCAGAGATGCTCTTTATTTCAGGCGACGTTCAGGATAAAAGTGTTGAAGGACTGACTTACACTGTCTTTGTGTCTTTGTTTAGAAGCAGAACGACACAGATGGATCCAGTTATCAACCCTGTCATCACTGTGGTGGTGGGAAAGACTTTCATTGTGACCTCTGTGGAAAAACTTTCAGTCGGCAAGACAGCCTAAAAATACATCAACGTAGACACACTGGAGACAAACTGAAATACTGCAAAGAATGTGGGAGAAGCTTCACCACATCATGTGACTTAAAACGACATGAACTGATTCACAGTGGGGTTAAAAAGCACCTCTGTGATCAGTGTGGGTCATCCTTCACCACTGCAGGTCAGGTTAAAAAACACAAACGAGTCCACACAGGAGAGAAACCATACAAGTGCAGACACTGTGACAAAAGCTTCTCACATTCAACTACTTGTAACAGGCATGAACGTACACACATGGAAGGAAACTACAGCTGTGACCAGTGTGACAAGAGCTTCAGGAATCTCAGATCATACTCCACACACAAACGATCCCACGTTACTAATAAACTGTTTCACTGTTACCAATGTGCCAAAACATTCACCTCATTGTCTGCTCTGTGCAAACATCAGCGTGATCACTCAGGGCTGAAATCACTCCCATCACTGGATCACAGTGAATCTGAAGAGACAGAAAGATCCTCTGGTTTCAGTGTCAGACTCAAAAAGCTTGAGATCAGGCTCCACAGAGTTCAGATAGAATCATTTAAACTTGTGTTGAACTGAACTGGTTGCTGGGCTGAACTTCTACATAATACAGATTTACATGGGATCTTATTTTCTGTCATTTTACTGAGTCAGTTTTGTCCTTTTTTCTCTGTCCTGGTTTTGCTCGTCTGTAAATAATTGAAACTCAGTCAAATAGTTCATTGTTCTCCAGTGAGGGGTCTGACAAAATGCTTTTGCCATTATGTAATCTGTAACTTCCACATAGTATGCTGATCTGTGTAAGTTTCAATGGTTAAACTGTAGTAGAGATGAGCAAACAGATTGGCAGGTCTGAGAAGAGAGAACCTTTGTTATGAAAATGATTTTAATCTTTTATACATGATTGCATTTGAGCTTATTAAAGAGCTGTGGCTCCTGGTCAAGTGAAGGTCAGAAACTCTTGGCGGGGGTGAATGATCAGCCAACACACGGTGGGGATGACCGGAGCTCTGAAAGGAATTGCAATACACCTGCTTACATGACATATCCCTAGAGTGATGTTTATTTTTATTACATATATCCTTTAGAGCTAAGATTTAAGTTCATCATTTATACTGTATAGCCTTTTGAGTAAGTTTAAGTTTCATTTGATGTTTATTTTAAGTAAGTTTCCTTCATGGGTTGAGGAGCATTTTTTGAGTGTGACATTTAGCCTAGAAGCCACACATAGTTCAGCTGTGTATGTGCGCAGGCCTTATGTCTGGCTAGGATGAGAGGTGTGAGGTGAGCCGAGGTGCCGGAGAGGTCATGACACATACATAGAGTATATAGCAGACACCCACACACTCACACACACACACGTACACACCATAGTAGATTCATTTTAGTAGGTAAAAAGTTAAGATGTGTTTTTGCTGCAATTGCAAGTTCTGTTGGCGTACTGTCAGATGGTTACAGGAAGTGCACCTGATACTCGGGGAGATAAGCCTGCGTTCATGGTGCGACACCGGGATGGAGATGAGACGTAATGTTCTTAAAACTATGTTAAAAGTTCGCAGGAACATTTTGTGGTTTGGGTTGACGTATGTTGTATTGTTTGCTTTGCAAAAGGGGGGGGGCTTTGTTGTCTTACCCATATAAAACCTTTGTCTAATTATTGTAAGTTTTAGTTCGATCACTGACTTTGCCCAGTGGTGGAACTCCGCGCGTGTGAATAATAAATCTTCGCTTTGATCACATCTCCTGGACCAGAGTGGTTATTTGCTTGTGAGCCCTCCGTACTCCTTTTCTCCAATTTTTGAACCTTAACACCAGCAAAACGTTTTGAAAACTCATGTTTAACCTTTAAAACTCTGACATGTTTTAGCACACAAGGCTTCACTCATGATGATGGCCAGAGGGGCCGATGGCGTGACATGGCAGCCTCGCTTCTGTCAGTCTTCCCCAGGGCAGCTGTGGCTACAACTGTAGCTTGCCTCCACCAGTGTGTGAATGTGAGAGTGAATGAATAGTGGAATTGTAAAGCGCTTTGCGTGCCTTGAAAAGCGCTATATAAATGCAATCCATTATTATTATTATCATTATTATCATTATTATTATTATTATTATGATTGGACCATGAGATTAAAGGTTTTTAGTTCTTTCAAAGAGAGTCTTGGAGCTGTTTGATGTTTCTGTTTTTTCTACATAAAGGAAGAAACTATTTTTCTTCCTTTATGTAGTGTGGAAGTTTTTAATTTTTCTTTCATCTGTGATGTTCTTGAATGTGTTCACATGAAGATGGTACAAATAAACTGTCCTTTTAGCTTTAGCTCCTAATTTATTCATTATTTATGGATGTAGCACAGCAGCAGTTTCTTGATTAACACATGGAGGGCTCGGGATCTGATGGTAAATAATGTTTTGTGTCCTTGTACACATCATACAGCTCAGCTGCTCCACAGATGTCAGGTTTACACAGTGGGATGGTTTGTAAGAACGCAGCTCTCCTGTGGATAAATCCTTACTCTTAGCCTCAGGACCTCACACAGTCCCAGCAGGTTCGGTCAGAAGATTTATCCCTTATACCAAAACGTCACAGAGTCTCCTTTGCTGTGCTGTTTTCACACAGAAACGTAAACTGAAGACCTGCACTTACAATGTTTTAATTAGTTTAGCAGATTCAGTGTCTCCATGATCGAATCTGCTGTTTTTGTGCTGCTGTTGGTAGAAAGCTGGTTAATACTGAAATGAACTGGCTGCATGCATCTCTGAATGTAAATTGGTGCACTGTTTAGGATTTCTGTGACTGAAGTAAAGTTCCCTCCATCCATCACTGATCCCAGCTAACCCAAAGTAAAATAAAGTTTCACTCATCTTAAAAAAGCATTACAATAATGGGCATTACCAATGCAAACTGAATAATACAGAAGATGAAAGAATAGACTTTGATCAGTTAATAAAGCTCATGATCTTGATTCATTGTGGCTGCTACACAGATACTTCTGGGTCACTTCTCTCAGTTAGGAACCTTCCTCACCAAAACTGACTGTTGGACCACACCCCTGGTTTCATGAGAAATTGTTTCAGCCATGATTTCTCTTCCTGTATTTCAGAGTAAAGACTGAAGTGACAAATGGAAACATGTTTAAAAAACGCAATGTGAGAGAGACGTTGGGGTCCTTAGAAGTTACCCTGGGTTTTTCTGTCACCCTGCTAGATGTTACACACCTCGTTATTGGACTGATTTCTACTGCTGGACTACTCCTGGGGAGAGCAACAATACTCTTACTAATTAGCTCCCTTTCACACCTTTAGGGATATTTGTTTTTGTGCTTGCAGCGCAGATATTAAGTTCACTGTTTCAGTTATTTGATATGAAATTAGATAATCAGACTCAAATTTACATTTGTCAAAATATGATGCTCTAAGTCAAATGCAAGTTTGAAAAATAGTATTTTTAAAATTCCTTTTTGAAAACAAATGATGTCGTTTTAAATGTCGCAGCACATTTTCACAAAAAGTAACTGAAAATTAAAACCAGTTAAACAAAATAAAACAATTTAAAAATCAAATGTTTTTGAATCATGCTTAACCAAATGCCAGGCTGGAGAGCTGAACCTAAAGTATATGTAGAAGGATTCCAACATTTGAGCAGATTGTCCAGTTTTTAATGTTTTTATCACATATAAATGTCACAGTAGTGGGTCCTGGCCCAATGCTTTGTGTTTATGGTTTAATATTTTTTGACTATTGTTTTTCTTTGTTTTTGTTATTCTTATTTACCACGCTCTCCCTGCTTCAGTGTTCATTTTAACCTGTGTTTAGTTTCTGTTCCCGTGTCCCACGTTTCATCATTTCATGTTGAGTCTCCCCAGTCAGCCGTGCCTCCCTCGGCCACTCATGTTTGATAGAGTAATAAACCTGACTACATTTGCTACACTCTCTTTATTACCTGTTACTTTAAAATTCATACACTAATTATGTCTGCCCATCCCTCTAATGTAAAGGTCAAAGGTCAACTTCACAGTGACGTAAGGATAATCCCAAAGGGGCAAAGGGAGCGGTTAATTTAGCATATTTACCATTAAGGGTACAGCAAGGATATATTTTTACTTATTGTGGCAGGGGTGTGGTCTCTGGCCTGCTGCAGTGGAGAGTGGTGGCGGGACGTTGGACGGCACAGGTGAGGGTGATGGGACTCATGACTCTCCCCTTTATAGTGACTGAGGAGACTGGCGTGGGGGAAGCGTGTAGTGGAGGAAGCCGAGGAGAGAGCTGCTTTCTGGCTACAAAGACGGCGTCAAACCAGAAAAGATCGCTTGAGGTCAAATAAAGTGTCAATCACCTCTGAATCAAACCCTATGTGGGTCAGTTCATTTCACAGTATTGTTTAGTATATCTCCAAAAGTTGATTCTGTTCATCTGGACGTAGTGTTTTGTGGGAGAAACGTTTCGTCACTCATCCAAGTGACTTCTTCAGTCTCAGCTGACTGCAGGTTTCCCCAAATCTTATAAACAGTACATTTGCATAATGACTGAAACCAGCCCACTGAAGGAACAATGGGCTGTGAGGTCAGTTCCTTAATCATAATTATGCAAATTCCCATGACCATTGATCAACAACCACTGACCAAAACCCACTGATCTAAGACACTGATCAATGGCCATGAGTACCATTCACAGAGAGTTGGGGAATGGCTGCAATCACAGCATTGTAAGATGGCGAAAGATGTACCCTTAGGCCCCCTCCTCGATTCAGAGATGGTCTTTCCCTTTTCACGTAAATGGCCTCCTTGACTTCGCGCTCAAACCAGCGTTCCTCCCTGTCCAGGATGTGTACATCCTCATCGTTGAAAGAGTGTCCACTGGCCTGTAGGTGTAAATAGATTGCAGAGTCCTGGCCTGATGAGGTGGCTCTTCTGTGTTGTGCCATCCGCTTCGCTAGAGGTTGTTTGGTTTCCCTGATGTATAAATCCTGGCAATCCTCCTGGCACTTAACAGCGTACACTATGTTACTCTGTTTGTGTCGGGGGACCCCATCCTTGGGGTGGACCAATTTTTGGCGCAGCGTGTTTTGGGGTTTAAAAGCCACAGAGACCCGGTGTTTAGAAAAAATGCGTCTCAACTGCTCCGATACTCCTGACACATATGGGATCACTACAGGTTTTCGCTTGGGCAGCGGTTGTCCTTCTCTCCTGGATCAGCTGGAGCTTTCTTTAGGTGCCTTTCCCGCTTTGACAAAAGTCCAGCTGGGATAACCACATTTACTCAGGGCCTTCTTGATGTGCTGTTCTTCTGCCTCCCTGGCTGCTGTGTCAGTGGGGATGGTGTTCGCTCTGTGTTGTAGCGTCCTGATGACACCCAGTTTGTGCTCCAGTGGATGATGAGAGTCAAACCTTAGATACTGATCCATATGTGTAGGTTTACGGTACACGTCAGCTTTTAGATGTCCCCCATTACCCATTACTCTCACAGTCTGAGAAGGCTAACCTGCCACTTTTCATATCCTCCCTGGTGAATTTGATGTGTTGGTCCACCGAGTTAAATTAAAGATTGTTTAGTATATCTTCACTTGTCTCACCCTCCTTCTGTTCTGTGTCCATCAGGACGATCCTCAGCGCTTACACAGATCCTCCATCGATGTTTTGGATCCAATCAGTGATCAGTTCTACGAGGAGGCCTGGATGTTCACCAGCGCTCGCTACACCTCTATCTACCAGAAGGTGAGTGTACTCCTTTGTATTCAGATGAACTTTCTTTTTTTTAAATACATTTTCATATATGAGCTTTCTATTATTTAATGGACAATTTAATCAGTATTAAAATTATAAGCATATCAACAAAGGTAAAGCTGATAGTTTCCACTTGCTGTCACACAGTCACTTGCTGTCACATAGCACATGAAAAAAAACTCTTAATACACCAAAGAAACACATGATAAGCAGCAGGGGTGGGTAAAGGGTGAGAGACAGCCAATGTCGACAGTACATCCGGGCCTGCAGCCTATGCGCTGGTCTCCATGATCCACCGTCAGCATCGGAATGGAATAAGCATTGAAGGCATTTGGAGGGGGGATGAGTGTATATCTGCATGTGTATATGTCTGTGTGCATGTGTGTGTATGTGTCCAGAGTTCAGCTGAGACAGTGTCCTTCGCCCTGCCAGGCTAAGTAAACAGTCTTCCAGCCAACCCAGGTGCCCTTGCATAGAATGGGAAGAACAGTCTAAATACAGTCAGTAATCAGGGTGTTGTTGTTAAGCTCCAGCCTTGAGACCGCAGCTGGCGCCGAAGGGGTCTCCGTGTGAAGTGATGGTGGTTTTTACTTTATTGCGAACAACTCATATGAATTTCAAGCTGTTCTAACAGTCCAACACTGGTCTCTCAATCTCCCGTTGGAGAGCCGTGAGCTTTCTATGATGTTATCAAACTTACGCCCGTGGTGTTGTCATTCTTGTGCTCAAAGAGCAGATTCTGAGAACTCACGACCGCAGTGAGCTTCCCAAGATGTGATCCAATTTGCACTCAGAGGTGTTATTCAGAGCGAGCCCCTCAAGTTGTAATCCAGTTTGCACTCAGAGCTCTTGTTCTGAGTATTCACGGCAGCCGTACGGTTCTCCAAGATCTCATCTGTGTAATACAAAAAACACGAGACTAGACAAGGACACAAGAGGCTAAGCAGGGAAGCTAAGGGAGAGGAGAGGAGGAGAAAAAAAAGTGTGACCGCCTTCGCCGAGAGCAAGAGAAGAACAATGACATTAAAAGAAAAATGGCCTGTATTTCTATAGCGCTTTACACAACCAGTCATCCACCCATTCACACACTGGATGTGTGTCACATTCACATGACATTAAAAGAAAGTTTTTAAAATCTCTTTTTCACCTAATAGATTAATGTTCATGATATGCATGTTCGCAAGACAGCATCTCCCCAAGGTGAAACTCTCATGAGACATTTACTCTGTCACGGTTGACGATGGCCAACTGTGGGGATGTGGGGAAGGAGGACCCAGGCGCAGAGCTCTGTGTGAAAACAGTGCGTTTATTTACAGACAGAACGTGTCTCTGTGCTCTCAGCTCCCGTGTCTCAGCACTCCCTGTGCTGGCTGCTGGCTGGCGCTCCACACTTCTCCTGGGGAAACAACAGAAGCAGCCAGTGTCCAGTTCTTTTTTTATAGCTGTTTGAATTCTCTGTATGTTTGACCCTGTAGACTGTTTAATGGACTGCTTGTCTTCCTGTTTGTAACCACTGCCTGTTTACGACTAAAGATTTGGATTTTTGACTTTAATACAGCCTCTGCGTGTCGTCCCTCTGTGACCTCGTACTCTGTGAATGTGTCACAGATGTTTTCATTATAATAACACAGCTTTCCCACAGTGGCTTGCAGCAGCATTTATTCACAGCACATTTGAGAAAGGTTCAGATTAACTCAATGATTTTGTATTCAGAATTATTCTGACAGTGGGCCACTGTGAATTATGATCTTTCATGAGGTCAATTTTAAAGTTCAGTATTTCAAAGCAGGAGCTATGAACATGTTAAGATATTCATTTGTGTGTACTCATGTTGTACAGTGTGTTTAACAGTATTATGGTTACTGTTGTTTAACAGAGAGAGAGTATTTTAGTTGTCACCACAAGGAGGCACTGTTTCATTGTAAGGGCACGTATGCTGCGTCATCACGCCCCTAAGAAGAGAAAGTATACAACGAAAAAAATGGCACCCATGAGGAAAGTTTTGCCGCGTGTTGGTGTGGAATAAAGTTCCCAAACTATTAAGGTCATTTTTGCCTTCGTCGTCATTTTCCTTCGAGTTGATCGCTGTCGATGCTGCAATACTCAACAGGTTATGGGCCCAGAGCCGACTCGAAGAGGAGTTTTTTCTTATGAAGATCCGGAGCCGCAACCGATAGCGGGCTAACGGCTAAATAGCATGGATCAATGAGGAGCAAGCAGGCTGCCTCGACTCATGTTTGACGGAGATGAGACCAAATATGAACTTTGGGAAACTAAGGTGCTAGGATATTTGCACTTGTTGGGATTTGCACTTGTTTTTTATCTGTTGTTTTCAATGTCTCTGTAAAGCACTTTGAATCACCTTGTTGTTGAATTGTGCTATATAAATAAACTTGCCTTGCCTTGCCTTAAAAGACACTGTTCTGGAGGAACCGAACAGTGAGGCTGAAGTAGCGGCAGACGGTAAGAGGAACGCTGACGCTTATGCAGAGTTAATCCAATTTTTGGACGATAAAAGCCTCTCACTGATTATGAGAGATGCCCCTGATAATGGGAGAAGAGCATTAGAAATATTGAGGGACTACTACGCTGGAAAGGGAAAGCCCCGAATCATCAACCTGTACACCACGCTGACATCGCTTCAGAAAAAGAGGGAAGAGACTGTCACAGACTATGTCATCAGAGCAGAGGCCGCCATTACAGCACTGCACAATGCGGGTGAGACTTTAGGTGATGGATTATTGATTGCTATGGTTTTAAAAGGACTACCTGAAAGTTTTAAACCATTTGCAATACACGTTACCCACGCTAAAGATGATATGACATTTGCTGAGTTCGAAACAAAGCTACGAAGTTTCGAAGACACTGAAAAGTCAAGCGCATCGGAGTGTAGCGACAATGTAATGAAAACAGGAGTAAGAACCGGGCGTGAGCACACGAGATCCAGCGCACAAGGCAGATACAAGAGCGATGTGGACATTGTGTGTTTCAAGTGTGGACTAAAAGGCTGCCGAGCAAAAGTGTGCAGACGGAGGACGTGGTGCAGTCATTGCAAAAGCAACACACACAGTGATACCACATGTAGACATAAAGACAAACAAGATGGTGCGCGGGAGGTCGCAGATGAGAGCGGCAACGGATTCAAAGCAGAAACGCCGGATTATGCCTTCAGGATTAAGGGCGCAGACATCAAAGTCCAGCAGTCAGCATACAGCATTGAGGAGAAAGGCCTGTTGGTCGACACTGGGGCTACCTCACACATCATTAACGACATCGCCAAGTTCAAGAGCTTCGACGACGCGTTCAGACCGGAGTCACACAGCGTGGAACTGGCAGACGGTACCCAGTGCAGAGGCATCGCCCAACAGAGGGGGGACGCAGAGGTGTTCCTGATTGACAATAGAATAGAATAGAATAGAATGCCTTTATTGTCATTATACAGCTGTACAATGAGATACAGAGCATCTCCTACTCAGTGTAAACATGTTGGGGGGGGGGGGGGGGGGTACAGTTCTGCAGCACTATATACATATGGACAGTATTAACATAGGGAAGAAGATGTATATATATATAAAATGTACAATTTACAAACCGTAAACAATATGTAATAAATAGTGTTATGTATGTACAGTTGAGTTATTGCACATGGAATTGGTATAAATAGTGTTTATGTATATACAGTTATTGCACATAGAATTGGTATAAATAGTGTTTATGTATATACAGTTATTGCACATGGAATTGGTATAAATAGTGTTTATGTATATACAGTTATTGCACATAGAATTGGTATAAATAGTGGTGGTCCATAGAGGAAGTGGGAAGTGGGGGGCTGTGTTATCGGTGCATGTGTGAGTTCAGGGTGGTTATCGCTTTGGGGAAGAAACTGTTTTTGAGTCTGTGGGTTTTAGTGTTGATGCACCTGTAGCGCTTCCCTGAGGGAAGCAGGCTGAACATGTTGAAGCCAGGGTGGGAGCTGTCCTTGATGATGTTTGCTGCTCTGCTGAGGCAGCGGGAGGAATAAATGTCCATCAGGGAGGGGAGAGGGCAGCCGATGATCTTTTGTGCTGTCTTGACCACACTCTGAAGCCTCGCTCTATCCGCCTTGGTGCAGCTGCCGTACCATACCGTGATGCAGTAGGTTAGCAGGCTCTCAATGGACGAGCGGTAGAAGGTCAGCAGCAGGTTGGAGTTCAGCTTGTACTTCCTGAGGACTCTCAGGAAGTGCAGCCGCTGTTGGGCCTTCTTGATGACCGCTGAGATGTTTTCCGTCCAGGAGATGTCAGCAGAGATGAGGACACCAAGGAACCGGAAGGTGTGGACCCTCTCCACACACTCCCCGTTGATGTAGAGGGGGGCCAAGTCAGTGCTGTGTCTCCTGAAGTCAACAATGAGCTCTTTGGTTTTCTTGGTGTTCAGTGCCAGGTTGTTTTCTGAACACCATGCTGCCAACTTCAGGACTTCCTCTCTGTACTCTGCCTCGTCTCCCTTCGAGATGAGTCCGACTACCGTGGTGTACAATACAGGCCAGCGACGCAAAGCAACGCTGAAAGATGCGCTGTTTATTCCATCATACCCCCAGAACATATTCTCCGTAAAGTCAGCCACTGCATTAGGAGCAACAGTCACCTTTAAACAAGGGCAGGACATGTTGACCCACAAAGACGGTACTAACTTTAACATTCATGTGTATAGCAAGTTGTACTATTTGCAGACTGAAGTTGAGGGTAATGATAAGTGTAACACCTGTCATGACATACAGGTATGGCATGTGATATTAGGTCATTGCAACTACGAAGATGTAGTAAGATTGCAAGGTATGGTTAATGGTATGCAGATTAAGGGGAGAACTGATAGACCTGACCAGGAATGTGAAGTGTGTATCCAGGGGAAGTTTGCACAAACTCGAAACAGAGATCCTGATACAAGAGCAAAGGCTCCTTTACAGATGGTACACACAGATTTAGCAGGTCCGATAGCCACTGGATCTATTGATGGGTACAAATACGTACAGTCATTCATTGATGATTATTCAAACTCAGTGTTTGTATGTTTCCTGAAGACGAAAACTGATACAGTGCAGGCAACAGAGAAATTTCTAGCAGATGTTGCACCATATGGCAATGTAAAATGCATTAGATCAGACAATGGGACAGAGTTCACATGCAGAGATTTCCAAACCCTGTTAAGAAAAAATGGCATTAAGCATGAGACATCAGCCCCGTACTCACCCCATCAGAACGGTACAGCCGAGAGGGGGTGGCGTACTCTTTTCAAGATGGGCAAGTGCATGCTAATTGAGAGTCAGCTACTGAAATGCCTATGGAACTATGCCATTCAAACTGCTGCTGTAACACGGAACAGATGCTTTAATAAGCGAACAGGGAAAACACCCTACCAAATGCTGACAGGTAAAAAGCCAGATTTGTCAAAGATGCAGAAATTTGGGTCTGTGTGCTATGCTTACAAACAGGACAAGGAGAAACTTGATTCAAAATGTGACCAAGGTTTCTTTGTAGGTTATGATAAGAACAGTCCCGCCTACTTAGTTTACCACCCTGAAACTGAGAAAGTTCAGAAACATAGACTTGTTAAGTTTGTGAGCAAAGTAAATGTAGAAAGACAAACACAGACAGATGAGGGAGAACTAAATGATGACTGTAGCAGAGTAAGACAGCCTATGGCTAACAGACCTTCAGAGAAAGGTGACAAGGACAATGAGGAGGTTTCAGAACCTATTGTGAGGGACAAAAGTCCACAAAGTGATGAGCGTGAACGAAAAGGCTCAACTGCGGCAAGTGATGGATCTGTCAACAAAAGGTATCCTATTAGGGAGAGAAGAAAACCGGGACATTTAAATGACTTTGTAGCTGCCAACAGTGGCAGCGATGAGATCCACACTACCATAGACTACTGCTACAGGGCAGTGTGTGGTGTCCCAAACACATTTAAGGAAGCCATAGAATCAGCTAACTCAAAGAACTGGATCAAAGCCATGGATGAAGAAATTCACTCGTTACGGGAAAATGACACTTTCACCCTAACCACTTTGCCAAAGGGAAAGAAAACAGTGGTGGGGGGGGGGTTATTCTGTTAAGAGTGACATTGAGGGAAACGACAAATACAAGGCAAGGTTCGTAGCCAAGGGTTACAGCCAACAGCTGGGGATAGATTATGGAGAGACATTCTCACCAACAGCCAACTTAACCAGCATAAGAGTTTTGTTACAGAAAGCAGCGCAGGAGAACCTGTTACTCCATCAAATGGATGTGAAGACAGCGTATTTACACGCTCCCATTGATTATGAAATCTACATTGATCAGCCAGAAGGTTATGAAGAGGGAGAAGGGTTAGTCTGTAGATTACAAAAATCCTTGTATGGGTTAAAACAATCTGGTCGTAACTGGAATAGGATCTTGCATGAATACCTAACAGCGAACACTTTCAGGCAAAACCCAGCAGACTACTGTGTTTATACCAAAGAGACAAAACGTGGCATGGTGATTATGATCATCTGGGTGGATGACCTGATAATTGCTGCTGGCAATGAAAAGGTAATGAAGGATGTGAAAGAAATGCTTTCAGTCAAATTTAAGATGAAAGACTTGGGCAGACTTAAGCATTTTCTGGGTATTGATTTCAATCAGTCTGATGGATGTGTAACAATGTCGCAAGAAACATATGTCAACAAGATACTGATGAGGTTTAACATGCAGAACTATAAACCCAGAGAAACTCCCTGTGATCAGAAGTTGTGTTACACAGAAGGTGCTACTACGATGAGAGATGTGAGGATGTATAGAGAGGCTGTAGGCAGTCTTATATACCTCGCATCAGGTACCCGTCCTGACCTGAGTTTTGTGGTAAGCAAGTTATCACAACATTTCCATGAGCCTACAGAAGAACAGTGGGGAACTGTGAAACATGTGTTGAGATATCTCAAAGGGTCCAAAGATAAGAAGTTGTGTTTTAGGAGAAACACAGATGAAAATTTGGGTCTAGTGGCCTACAGTGATGCTGACTGGGCAGGTGACACCGCCGACAGACGCAGCACTACTGGTTACTGTGTACATCTATGTAACAACAGTTCTTTAGTTTCATGGAAGACCAAGAAACAGCCCACTGTGGCGCTCTCTACCTGTGAAGCAGAGTATATGGCTCTGGCTTCCATAATGCAAGAGTGTATGTCATGATCCTGGGTCTTTTGACCCAGCGTTTTAAGTTTATTTTGATATTTATGGTTTATGTTTAAGTTCATTAGGTTATCTAAGTTCATTTGTTTATTAGATTCCCCTTGTGTATCCAACCCCTGTTAAGTCTCCCTTGTTCTTCATGTGTTTCATGTCTGTGTTTCTTATGTTGTCATGTTTGCGCTTCATTATATTTCCCATTTTATTTTGAAAGAGGTCCTGTGTTCCTGTATTTTGTTATGGCGTTATGTTCTTGTTGTGTCTACTGTGCCTTTCTGTCCCATGTTTCAAGTCCCTATGTTCTGTCTCCCCAGTCTGTTAAGTTTACATTTCTTGAGTTCAGTCAGTGTGTTTCCTGTTTTACTTTCACAGTCTGTGTCCTATGTTAATGTTTCTAGTTTTGCTTCCCTTGTCTCGTCCTGCCTAATTACTCCCAGCTGTGCTCTCCTCCTGTGGCTCATTCCCCCTCGTTATCCCACAGTGTATTTTAGCCCCATGTTTCTCTTTGTCAGTGTTGCGTCTTCCAACAGCTGTGTGATTCTCCCTGTGTTTCCATGTATGATTTAGTATTAGTTTTCCCAGTTTAGTTTTATTTTTTGTTTCCCTTCCACGCCAGCAATAAAGCTGTTTTTTGAGTTTACTTTTTGTCTCTGCGAGTTTGCGTTTGGGTCCTACTCTTGCCTGCACACAGCCGGATTGTGACAAGTGTATATATTTAGAACAGCTTTTGAAAGGTATAGATGACTACAGATACACTCAAACAATAGTGTACGAAGACAACCAGGGAACAATTGCCCTGGCTAAAAACCCTGTGAGCCAACAGAGGTGCAAACATGTGGACATTAAATATCATTTTGTAAGGTCCATTGTAAACGAAGGGAAAAATGTGTCTGTTATATTGCACTACTGAAGAAATGGTTGCAGATGTTATGACCAAACCGGTTTCTAAGCTAAAACTTGGAAAGTTTGCTGATGTTATGTTTGGTGCTTAAAAGGAAAAAAGAGAGAAAAAGAAAAAAAGGGAAGTGTGGTAGAGATTGTACAACTGTTTATTGTAATTTTCTTGAGATTCCAGCAACCTGAGTACAAGAGGGGGTGTTAAGATATTCATTTGTGTGTACTCATGTTGTACAGTGTGTTTAACAGTATTATGGTTACTGTTGTTTAACAGAGAGAGAGTATTTTAGTTGTCACCACAAGGAGGCACTGTTTCATTGTAAGGGCACGTATGCTGCGTCATCACGCCCCTAAGAAGAGAAAGTATACAACAAAAAAATGGCACCCATGAGGAAAGTTTTGCTGCGTGTTGGTGTGGAATAAGGTTCCCAAACTATTAAGGTCATTTTTGCCTCCGTCATTTTCCTTCGAGTTGATCGCTGTCGATGCTGCAATACTCAACAGAACAGTCATCATGTTGGCATTAGAATTATTATTATTTTTGTTATTATTAATAATGCTGTTACTCGTGTATAACTTTTATTAGTATACATGAGACACCCGAGCACGAAGAGCCTTCAAAATTTATCAAATTGTTCAGATGCGAGAAGAATCATATAGAAATGAAAAAGTATAAATATAAATCCAGAGCAAAGATATCGTCTAAATCAGCGTAGCACATGTGCAGCTGCTGGTATCCACTTAAACATTCGGCTCGTTGCTGTTGCAGATTTTTCTCTCGCTGTTCTGGCTCACAGCGCTGCAAGCACAAAAATAAATACCCCCAAAGACAGAAAACTCATAACAACTCTGCCTGGTTGGAATTTCAACACACAGAGAAAACAGCAGCACAACTGACGTGATTATTATAACTGAGATCAAATATGAAGAAACAGATCAGACACAGTTTAGTGATGGAGCTGTGAGATCAGTCACCCAGACAGCAGCAGAGTCCAGATCCACCCTCAGTTAGTTTTTAATCATTCCAATAATAACAAACATGATAATAAAGATTTACATAATATCTTCTGTTATTGTACTGAGTCTATCTCTACCATCCATTGGAGGTAATAGCGCTTGACATCCAACCGGGAGTAGTTGTAAAAACATTACAACAACACAAGAGTAGAAAGAAATGTTGACCAGTACTATACTTTTCTGAGTTATTATATATTTGAGAAGTGGAAATGAGCAGGGAAGGTGACAGCTGAATTCACCGGGAGCAGGAGAACTGTGAAAAAACTCCAGAGACCAGAAACACAGCATGAAAAGCAGAAACAGTGGCTGCAGAGGACACGATTCATTGTTTTTAACACTTGGTTTCACTTCAGCTCTGTGTTTGTTATAACTTTACTCTTCTGTGCGGCTGACAGACCGACAAGAGCACATGCAAGAGAGGCCCACAGACCAGCTGGACCACATATGCTGTATGCTGCCTTCATCAACACCAGAGCTCTAGGCAGGTAGACGGGCTGTCCCCAGACTGCCAGCAGACTGCAAACGTGCTCTCCACACTGAGCCATAAATTATGGCTGTACAACTCATGCTACAAAGGATATTATGCAAAAACATGTTTCAGGCATTGCAGTTGATGAAATTGAGTCAATACAATTAGAGAAGTCAGAAAGACCGATTCATCTTTCTTATTAATGTAACTGCTGCATTTACTCACTGCTCTAATCTCACCCTTCTTCTTCTGCTGAGGCTGTACAACACGAACCTTTTAGATGTGGAAGAACAGGAAATTCTCATCATAGAAGATCCAGGGTTTGAATCCGGTCTAGGGCCTTTCTGTCTGGAGTCTTCCCATGTCTGCTTATGTTCGCTCTGGTACTCTGGTGGCTTCTCAGTCCAAAAACATGCATAGGGTTAGGTTAACTGATGATTTGAAATTGACCATGGGTGTGAATGGTAGTAGGAAGGTTCCTAACTCAGAGAAGTGACCCAGAAGTATCTGTGTAGCAGCCACAATGAATCAAGATCATGAGCTTTATTAACTGATCAAAGTCTGTTCTTTCATCTTCTGTATTATTCAGTTTGCATTGGTAATGCCCATTATTGTAATGCTTTTTTAAGATGAGCAAAACTTTATTTTACTTTGGGTTTCAATTACTTTGAGTTTCAATTATTTACAGATGAGCAAAACCAGGACAGAGAAAAAAGGACAATTCTGACTCAGTAAAACGACAGAAAATAAGATCCCATGTAAATCTGTATTATGTAGAAGTTCAGCCCAGCAACCAGTTCAGTTCAACACAAGTTTAAATGATTCTATCTGAACTCTGTGGAGCCTGATCTCAAGCTTTTTGAGTCTGACACTGAAACCAGAGGATCTTTCTGTCTGTTCAGATTCACTGTGATCCAGTGATGGGAGTGATTTCAGCCCTGAGTGATCACGCTGATGTTTGCACAGAGCAGACAATGAGGTGAATGTTTTGGCACATTGGTAACAGTGAAACAGTTTATTAGTAACGTGGGATCGTTTGTGTTTGGAGTATGAACTGAGATTCCTGAAGCTCTTGTCACACTGGTCACAGCTGTAGTTTCCTTCCATGTGTGTATGTTCATGCTTGTTACGAGTACCTGAACATGAGAAGCTTTTGTCACAGTGTCTGCACTTGTATGGTTTCTCTCCTGTGTGGACTTGTTTGTGTCTTTTAAGCTGACCTGCAGTAGTGAAGGATGACCCACACTGATCACAGAGGTGCTTTTTAACCCCACTGTGAATCAGTTCATGTCGTTTTAATTTATATGATGTGGTGAAGCTTCTCCCACATTCTTTGCAATATTTCAGTTTGTCTCCAGTGTGTCTACGTTGATGTCTTTGTAGGTTGCCTTGCCGACTGAAAGTTTTTCCACAGAGGTCACAACGAAAGTCTTTCCCACCACCACAGTGATGGCAGGGTTGAGAACTGGATCCATCTGTGTCGCTCTGCTTCTAAACAAAGACACAAAGACAGTGTAAGTCAGTCCTTCAACATTTTCATCCTGAACGTCGCCTGAAATAAAGGAGCTGACTACGATCCCTTGACTACGGAGCTGATTTGATAAACAAATCAGCTCCGTAGTCAAGGGATCTTTTTATCACCTACGGATTTTAGCTAAAGTCAAGTCCTACCTGTGCAGGAACAATCTAGAAAGGGTGGTCCATGCTTTTATTACTTCACGGCTGGACTACTGTAACTCCCTGTATGCTGGTTTAGATCGTTCCTGTCTGCATCGCCTCCAACTGGTGCAGAACGCTGCTGCTCGCATGCTGACCGGTTCCAAAAAGAGAGACCACATCACTCCGGTCCTCTGCTCTCTCCACTGGCTCCCAGTTGCTTTTAGGATTGATTTTAAAATTTTACTGCTGGTTTTTAAGGTTCTTAACGGTACTGCACCTCCTTACTTGGCAGAGCTTCTTAGCATTTACTGCCCCAAGAGATCTTTGAGGTCAGCAGACCTGATGCTTTTAGATGTTCCCAGGTACAGATTAAAGACTAGGGGAGAGAGGGCTTTTGCTGTGGCTGCACCCAGACTGTGGAACAGTTTACCCCCTCACATCAGATTCTCCACAAGCCTAGGAACTTTTAAAACTGCTCTTAAAACTCACCTCTTTTCATTGGCTTTTAGCAAGGTTTAACCTATTGTTTTAATTTATTGTTTTATCAGTGAGGTATTTTATGTACCTGTGTTTTATAGTATTTTATATTTGTATTTTATTGTACAGCACTTTGGTCAGCCTTGGTTGTTTTTAAATGTGCTTTATAAATAAACTTGACTTGACTTGACTTGACTTGAGCATCTCTGCAGACGTCCAATTACATTTTACTGTTTCAGTGAACACACTCAGTTTACTGGGCTGCAATAACTACAATACTACCACCATAATACTACAGTAATACTAAAATCATAACTGACATGAAAATCTGAATAATCACTCAGAGCTGCTTTTCCATGCAGTAGAATTGCTAACATGCTAACACAGTTTAATGAGCAGAGTTGTTCCAAACAGTCAGGCTAAGATGACAAGATAACAATATAAATACATACCTCACAGTAACTGCACTTGTAGAGTCTCTTTCTCGTGTGGATCTGTTGGTGTTGTCTCAGGTGACGTGGAGATTTAAAAGTCTTCTCACACAGGTCACATTTATAAGGTCGTCCCTCAGTGTGGGTAAACATGTGTTGTTGTAACTGTGTGTCAGTTATAAACTGTCTGCCACACTGTTCACAGCAGTACACATCATGTCTGGTGTGAATGCGTAGGTGTATATTTCGGTTCCCTCTCTGGCTGAAAGTTTTTCCACAGATGTCACAGCTGTATGCCTTAATTCCAGAGTGGGTAACTAGATGATTCTGTAAGTGGCTACTGCGAGTAAAAGCTCTGCCACACTGATCACAGCTGTACGCTTTAACTCCACTGTGGATGAGTTGGTGTGTTTTTAGGGAATCCTTCCAGGAAAAAGACTTTCCACACAAGTCACAGCTGAACGGTCTCTCTCCAGTGTGGATGACCTGATGATGTTTTAGATTAGCCTTTCCAGTAAACTCCTTCCCACACTCGTCACAGCTGTATATTTTCTCTCTCTTTCTTCTGTGAGGTTTGTCGGCCTCCTGAGAGCGCTGACTTCTGGCTCCATGTTGGTCCTGCAGTGACAGAGATACAAACAGAGGCAGTGAGTGAAATGCAGTCGTGGAACAAACTGAACCTTCAAACTCCCTCCATTAACACTAGTTTTAAACCTGAAGGTGGAGTGTGGCACCAAACACCTTAAAGGTCTCTTGTCCCCACCTGCTGGTAGTTCTAACACATTACATCCAACCTGGTGCTAAAAATAATTCATGACTGTTCAAACACTCTAAAATCCTGCCCATCCCTCCTGATTGTACACAGATATATAAAAATGTATACATATATAATATATAAATATTTACCAGATCTATGCTTTTTTATATTTCCTATTGCTGTTCCCTATTATATATTTCGATAATTTTCTAATTTATTCAATGATAATAAATCAAACGTAACAGTTACCAGCCTGGTTCAGTGAAGGAAAATGTCAGAGTCTGATTGTAGCCTCAGGATTTCTTTTAAACTTTTACTCCCTACACATATCTGTATTTTCTACTCTTTACATTTTCAAAACAGGCTTGTTACTTTTGGTTTAAGCCATTTGAGGAGAGTTATTTCATCGCTGCAGACATCAAACATCAAACTGATTTGAAACTAAACAGTAACACATGAAAGTCAATCCTGATCGTGCACTAACCACCAGGGTATGAAACATAAAAAGAGATGAAAGAGACAAAACTGTGTGCAAAACATAATCAGGAGTTAATGTGGACCAATGTTCTTTTTTGGCACAACACCTGAACGACTGCAGGTGCTCATAAGTTGCAGTCACGGTACTTCAGCATCCAGCTAGCAATACAGAAGATGAGCAAGAATAAATGGATTCATATTTTTTAAGTGGCAGGTAATTTCAAATCCAGCATTTCTATCAGCTCAAAAAACATCAGCAAACACACAAACTGACAATAAAAAAGTGTGTTGCTGGCTAAAGGTCCAGCTGCTGTGCATCACAGGGAGAGAAAAGAAAGAGAGCTAACTTCACTCAGAGATGGAGAAAGATAAGACACACAGGACAGGAGAGGAAGAAGAGAGGTTAGATTTAAAGGGAAGGACTGCTCAGTGGGATTTAATAAACTGAAAATGTAAAGCTTACATGTAAGTCCTCATATGTTGAAATCAGATATTGGGTCTGTACATGTGACATTATGTTTTTTCATATACTGAAAGATGCTGCAAAACAATCTGAGGCAGACCAACTGTGTTATTTAAAGACTGCATGAAGATCCTCTGCAGGTTAGTGCAGGATAAACAGGTTAGTTTGCTGAACTGTGATGGATTTAAAGTAAAGAACAGTGTGTGACTGGTGCACAGTGACTGTGGTGCTCATGTCAGAGTTAGATTACATCAAGTGTAGCAGAGATTCATTTAAACTGAAGCTCATGATGCTGACATTCATTCACTGAGTTCCACCTTCATACCAACAGTATAGTGTCTAATATAAATGGTAAATGGCCTGTATTTATATAGCGCTTTTCTAGTCCCTAAGGACCCCAAAGCGCTTTACATATCCAGTCATTCACCCATTCACACACACATTCACACAC
Source organism: Oreochromis niloticus (assembly GCF_001858045.2). Classification (NCBI taxonomy): domain Eukaryota; kingdom Metazoa; phylum Chordata; class Actinopteri; order Cichliformes; family Cichlidae; genus Oreochromis; species Oreochromis niloticus. The sequence continues at coordinate 48,394 of NW_020327391.1, read as the reverse complement.
TGGTGATGGCAAGCTACGTTGTAGCCACAGCCACCCTGGGGCGCACTGACAGAGGCGAGGCTGCCAGACACTGGCGCCACCGGGCCCTCTGACCACCACCAGTAGGCAACGGGTGAAGTGTCTTGCCCAAGGACACAACGACCGAGACTGTCCGAGCCGGGGCTCGAACCGGCAACCTTCCGATTACAAGGCGAACTCCCAACTCTTGAGAAAAGACAGTGTACTGTCAGTGTAGAGGATGGAAATCAGCCAGGACAGCTCATGAAACATCTGCTGACATCTGGTTGAATTCAGTTGTGTACATCCACAGAGAGCAGCAGGTCAGCTGATCACAGCCTGTACTTTAAGAAAATCTACTGGAGCTCTCAATAGAAATTATTGTGAGCTGTGATTCTTTTCCCCACGCTGAGCCACTACAGCTGATTTTAGGGTTCCCACCTGCTCAATCCCACTTTAACCTCTTCCCTGCTCATGTTCCTGTTTAGAGGCAAAGTCACCCTCTGCAATGTAGGCAACAGAAAATACACATGTTTTATTTTCCTTCATTTTCTACTTAATTGATTCAAACTGAGTAACTTTATTAGAAATAAATAGTTTATATTTGATCTACTAACTTATTATTACATTAATGTAGCACAAGGTTCAGTTAGCTTTGGATAAAAACAGGTGGTAAAAATGTTCTTCAAGGAGCTACTTTTACTTTCTTACTCTGAGTACATTTCAGAGCCCGTACTTTTCCACTTGAGTAAACAAGTTAAATCAGTACTTCAGCTTTTGATGGAGTATTTCTTTACACTAGTATCTGTCACCTTCTGTGTTGAGCTCATTGTTTTCTCTGTAGTGACTCAGCTGAATCCAAGCAGGTGAAAATGTTCCTCTGCTGCTCCGTCAGACTCTTCTCCTCCTGGTGATCAGCTGGGACACAAAACAGATCTTTGTTAGGCTCCACACTGCACTGAAGAGTCAAAGTGTCTCATATGTTCATCCGACAACACAATGGATATATTTTAGCTTCCCTTTCACCTTCATGTTTCCCTCTCACCAGATATCTAAACCAAATTCATGACCAGCAGCTTTTACAGCTGTGGCTCCAGCAAACATCAGCTGATTCTAGAAAGTAATATTAAATAAATTCTAACAACAGCTTATCAAGCGTAAGCGCGCTGCTGTTGTTTAGTGCGACAGTCGCTGTTTTCCTTTCTCTGGCGCAAAGTGGGCGATAAACAAATAAGAGAGACGGGACTTGGACAGAAAAGCCGATCAGCTGATCATTGAACAGTTTCATGATTGAAGTAGCAACAGGAGAGGGAGGGGGAGAGAATGAGAGAAGAGGCAGCTGTGCAGCAAAGACACAGAATAACTCCAGCTTTGTGTCTTTTTTTTCATTCTAGCTGAAGTACGGGACAAATTGTGTTCTTTTTCAGCTCAATAAGGATGTATTGTAATTGGTCCAGCCCAGAGTTGATCATGACCAACTGGCTAATCCACCACCTTTCATTGTTTACACTGTTACAAAAACAAAAACAAACATAAAAATGAAAAGTCACCATCGGCCCACCGGGCAAATCCCCGGTATGCCCAATGGCCAGTCCAGCTATGCGGTCAGCTGGTGGGTAACAGGATCTCCGAAAACATCAGAGCACTTTTGCAAATTTATGTCTTGATAAATGGAGCAGATATTTCAAATTCACACAGCACCATTCTCACCGGAAAATATCTTAAACGTTTACTTTATCATCCAGAAAGAGTAATATTTCAAACTCTGCCACTCTTCATTCCTTCGCCACTGCCTCGTTTGTAGTGATGTGCGAATCATGAACGAATCGTTCAACACTCAAGAGTCTGTTTACTGCAGGGGTCTCAAACTCACATGAGCCGCGGGCCACTTCTGGCACCGTCATCTAATTGGAGGGCCACTTTAGTGTCCAAGTAGTACAAAAAAACAAACAGGAAAACACCCACTAATATTTCCTAAATTGTAGTGCTTGTTTTATTTAATTCCAAATATTGTGTAAGAAAGACAAAATGGCAAACATGAACGGATTTTTTTCTCACTCTTAACTATCTGAAGCCTTCAAGTTTCATTTGTCATATGCAAGTTAGCACAGGATCAACATTGCAATGAAATATATTTGACGAGCAGAAGACAGTCACTCAGCAGTATAGTACAATATAGTAAACAGGGCTCGCAAAATCGCTAGCCCGACGTCCCGGGGCTAGTGATTTTTCCAGTCGGGCTACCAAAATCTATCTCAGCCCTGCCCGTCGAGCTATCATAGGAAGAAAAAATATATGTCAGTGCTTTTGCATTCTTTCGGAAATGTAGCTGGGTAATTATGTCATTGGCATCGGTGAGCCACTGTCAATATGTGACATATTGAAATCGCGTTTGAATTTGCGCTTGTTTTTTTGCTTTCACTTTGCGATCGCACGAACTGTGTATAGAGAGCGGCAGTACTGATTTTTGAGTGACGATAATTTGCGCACCAATTCCTCTGACATCGTCTTATCACTCATTAGCTTACTATTCAAACCTGACAAGTGAAATCTCCCACAGTAAGCTTAAACATGTGAGAGGTTGATTGCGCAGAGGATCGCTGACCGTTATGTGAGTGCGTGTGTAAAAGCAGCAGGATATATATTTTAGTTCTGCTGAGCCAAATAAGGCAGGTCAGGGTGAAGAAGTGACAGCCAAAGAAAAGCTTACCACAAAACGGAAAAGTTATGACAAATCAGACTATGAGGCAAAAAGAAAGTGCAGCTTTATGGTTTCATGGACAAAAGAATGTCTGTGGCTGGAATATGACAAGCTAAATAACCAGGGGTGCACATAAGTGGTCCGCAGGTGCGCATTCGTGTCAAAATAAAAGACAAGCACCAGATAAGAAGTTGCAACGCGCGTTTGCGTACATAAGATTTTCTGGAGGAGGACAGACATTTGTTTAGAACTCTGAACCATAGGCTATGGTTCTTGGCCACAGGTGGCAGCAGTGGACTCACCTCCATTGGAGACTGCTCCAGCTGCTATGTGATAGTCAGTAGATAGATTCCAAATTGAAGATCATATGCAAGTTCTGGGGACTGTTTATTACCAATCACTGTGTAAATGCTGTAAATTCACAGTAACTGCCATCTCCTTACAAATGTTTATTGGATTAACCACACTTATACAGACTGTATATAACTACCACCTCTAAAATGTTTGTTTGCAGAGAAAAGACACAGACAGACTATGCTTACAGGATGTGATGTGACAACACTAATGAAATATTGTTGTGTTATTTTTGTTCAAGACGTTTTGCTTATGGGCAAAAAATATTAAGATCATGATGAACAGGGGTGGTGATTCCTATGACTTTGTGTGTATAATTTGGAATTTTTTTCACAAATGTGGTCCAAAATAGATACATGATATCATTTCATTCATTTCAAAGGTTTCTTTGCATGACGCACAAACAGACACAATTGAAAGGTACAAATGTATTGTGCATGAAACGAATTCAAACGTGGTGCAGATGTGTGTCACGAGTTGATCTGGCTGTAGGCTGTGGCACTTGGCCAGAGTGGTTGACTCGAGTCCATGTTGGTGCACACAAAGTAAACTGCACGCTTTAGTTGTGCAGCAAAAACGCTGAAACCGGAGAAATAAAACTTGGGAGGGGAACGATAACGACAATAAGAGTCTCCCGATCGTTTACTCTTGCTGTCCTGTGAACAACACCGGCGTGGTGTTAATTGTTTGCGGTTTTCGCGATCGCGTCGCGCATGAGGATATCACCAGGTAAACTCGCGACATTTTTAAACATTTTGTTGTTCAACGGCATCAAGACCGACGGAGTGTGTTTGAGATAACCTCACAAGTTTTTTTGGCGTTTTTTTGCTGGTTTGTCGGTAGCAGCTCCTTTAACGCAAGACTGCCACACATCTGTTCGACCAACGCCAGTTAATCTAAACGCCAGTAGATCTGGAACACCGGCTACGAGCCCCCAAAGTATTAGCCAGAGGTCTCCTTACCACGGTTTGGAGCCGCGGACCTGGCCGAGGTAACGAGAGTGCAAACATGTTGAGGGATTGGCTGTGTTAGTTCAGTGACAGATTTACGATGTACAGTCGAGTCTTAATAGCTTACTTACAACTGGGCTCGTCAGGCACTGTTTTTGGCTGCAGTGGTAATTTTTATATTTACATGCTTCCAGCTCCCGTTTCTGCTCGGTAGCACCTCGTACTTTTCGACTTAACTGTTTCTCCCTCCCTCACGCTCATACACACACAGCGGGAGGGGCGGTCCCACACGTTCTCCCTGCAGCAAGGACTACACCGCCCATGAGGCTACAGTCTTAAAGGGCCATGCCTGTAACACTCTACCATCGTATTAAATCATTTTTGTATAATAATTAAAAAAAAAAAATTCTTCAAATGCAAATGCAAAAACTGAGCGAGAGCGGCTGCTATTGTGTGTGTATATGGATAATAGCAAACACTGAAATACATTTTCTTGCACACAGCAATGAATTTTGCTCCCTCAAATTTAGCATTTCTTCGCTCAAAATAAATTTCTCCTAAAAAATGCAAAACTGGCACCTGCAATTTTTTTTTTACGTGCGTTCAGAATAGTGGTACAAATATAACGCCATACTTACACACACACCCAGCTGTGGTTTCCTGTTTTGCTACACTCTGAAGAGCCTCGCCTTTAACGGTCTTCTCCCACCCCCTCTCACAGAGAGCAACAGAAAACTTCATGAACTCAAGATTGCCTGAACTCAGATCAATGTTACTTTGACACTTACCTCTAGACTAGATAGGCCAGAACAAAAAAACTGAGAAACAAACAGCAATGAGCAGGAACTCTGTAGCTGTGTCCCAATCCAGCAACCGCAATCTTCGTAGTATGCGCAGTTCGCGCAGTGTTGCCAACTCCTCAGTAAGGAAAATCGCTATTGGTTGTCCTAAAAGTCGCTAGAAGTCGCTACATGACGTCATCACCTAATTTGCATAACAACAAATTATGCACAGGGGGGACCCCTGTGCATAGCTGCACGGAATCTGAACAGCAATGGCACAAGCCACGGACAGTGGTAATTTAAATGAGGTTAAAGTTTTTGAATTAGTCCATGTTTACATATGAACAGCAACACCATCCATAGTAAATGTGTCTTCTGTTAGGGTGTGAAGCCAGGACCCATCAACTCCATGATCTTCACTAAGCCGGTACCAAATAGGATGGCCCAGACTGGAGTACGGTAATTAGATTTTAAAATTTGGTTTCCTGTGTTACAAATGCATGTTGCTATTTGTTCATACATACATACATGTGTCAGAATAGGTATTAATTTACATACAACATTACACTTTCTGAAGACGGCTAACTCAGTCATGTACATATACATCCCAGTCTCTAACTTATGCACCACTGTTTTACACCTTTTAGTTTTTAGTTTAGTTGTTGTTCAGTATAATAACCTTCTTCCTTACATTATTGTCATTGAGGTTTTCTTTAGGAGTGGCTTCTACAGAGGCATGGTGGGTCCGTTACCAGATCCCTGCTTTTTCAGAATAATGGAGGCATATGCAAAATTTAATATTGAGGACAGACCACTTGTGACCACAATGAACATGAGACCTGATAAGCCCCTTGTGGAAAGTGCCTTTGGGCTGGTGCAGGAGGGCAGTGTTCTGTCATATTAGCAGCCGGTTTTGGCAACCCGGTACATCACACTACACCGTGATGCACCACCAACACCGCACTTGCCTCTGGAGGGGTATGACATCTTGCCATCAGATTGTGTGTTTGTGTGCTCAGAAGAAGAGCTTCTGCATCTGAAAAGCTTGTCTGTAACTCTGGAAATGGCTCACAAAATAGAGGAAGCTACACGTGAGCAAAGCTCTTCGTCTGAGTGGCATCAGCTCCGCAGGCCCAGAGTGACTGCCTCTAGGTTTCGGGAGGTGTGTCACGTCAGAGGCCAGAGCTCGGCAGAGTCACTAGCAGACCGTATATTGAAGGGAACAAGGCAGACAGCAGACATGAGGAGAGGAACTGAGATGGAGCCTGCAATAGCAGCAGAGTATAGTAGGCTAATGAATGTTAATTACTCACCCTGTGGTCTGGTCATTCACCCCATTGCCCCCTGGCTTGCTGCATCTCCTGATGGTGTTGTTTTTGACCCCAATGAATACCCCCAGTTTGGCCTTGTCGAATTTAAATGTCCCAATGTACAAAACTTTATTGACTGCAAATATGTGCAAATGGAATGTGGTACCCCCAAACTAAAAAAGAGCCACGCATATTACTGGCAAGTGCAAGGACAACTGCTCATCAGTGGGATGCAGTGGTGTGACTTTGTTGTGTGGGCACAAGAGGACTACCTATTGCAGGGGTCGGCAACCTGTGGCTCCGGAGCCGCATGCGGCTCTTTAGTCCTTATACTGCGGCCAGTGGCGGTCCTAGCCTGTTTGGCGCCCAGGGCGCCAAACAGGCCTCATTGGCTGCAAAAAAGGTTTGAATATTAATTCAATTAATTAATTGGGCGTACTCAGTAGCGACTTTTGATTTTATAAGTAGTGAAGTAGATTACATGGTGTAAATTGTACTCAAGTATGAGTAAAATTACACACTAGAAAAATTACTCATAAAAGTACAAGTACCCAAAAAATCTACTTAATTACAGTAATGTGAGTATTTGTAATTTGTTACTTCCACCCCTGATTAAATGTCCCAAAGTAAAGAGATCTCTCTGTGAACCTTTAATTCGTCACCCTCTTGTGGCAGCAGCTCGCTACTGTTACTTGCACATGTGCATTGTGGTTTTTTATTATGTTATAATTTAATACAAAACCCTTATTTAAATTAGTGAGTTGAAGTAATATATGAAATATTAGTGTTAGGTAAGTCCCAGAGTTCAGTTTATTGGACATTAGCTACATTTAATAAGAAGATATGAGATCCAAATATAAGCTTATGTCAACACATGTTCATTTTGATGAAGTTTACTGAACAAATTTGAATCATCACAACAACCAAAATGTTAGCAACACATCATAAAGTTTATTATTATAACTATGGCAACCATGTTTATGTTTGTAGCCTGCTAACTCAAATACATTGTGTAGGTGTCACATTCTGAGGACTGTAAGTTCACACACTTTCAGACATTTGCAGAGAGAAGAAGAAGTGTTTTTGTAAAAATTTTACAAGTCAGACGGATTATTTGCTCAAACAGCAACCAGTGCAAACATATTTTGCTGGACTCTAAGAAGGAGAAAGGTTCAGCCTGATATGTCAAGTTTTTTAATATTTTTTTTTTTTTAAATGTGTTTTTGTGCAACACAGTTCTTATTTAATCACATACTGTTTGATTTATTTGATTCAGAAAACAAAGGAGGATACTGTGGGTGTTGAAGAGGAGAAGGCCCCACTGAAAAAGTAAGATAATGATTTGTAAATGTGTATATTTGCTCAATATGTGGAGGTTCAGGTGACTGTTGTGATAATTTGTCCAAGTAAAAAATCCCAGAAATGTCATGTGACAACCTCTTTGGCTTCCAGAATTGTGACATCGCACCCATTTAGAATCTTACCACCACTTTGATCCTTTGAGCCTTTGATCCTAAAACCCATAAATAGGAGTGAGAAGCAACAACTTTTAGTTCGTTGTTCGCAGCATTTATGTTCGCAGCATTGAAACGTTTGACAGAGAAGCCTTTCAAAACAATTGGATCCTTTTCAGAGTGACTTTTTACACATTCCAACATGTCTCTGAAAAAGCACACAAGAAAAGAAAAAGTAAAGCCCAGCTCTCCTCTTCTGGCTCAAGAAGACAATATTCAAGTACAGAAGATGTGCTTGGAAGAAATGCATGAGGAAAATCTCATGAACAAGCACAACAAGCAACACCCGGCCCAGCCAGAGTACATCTATTACGTCTGGCAGAGTTTTTTTGAACAGCGAAAGAAGATTATCTTCCTCAGAGAAGAAAATGAGAGAAAGACTGCTGAAGTAGATAAATTGTTCAGCCAGCTTCTTGAAAAGGAAGATATTCAGAAGGAGAAAGAAATGGAACTCCTAGACATGCGTGGAAGGAACTTTGAGCTCAAAGCAAAGCTTGATAAAGCAATAGAAAAACTCAAAGAAATCCTCCAGCAGAAGAAAAATGAGAAAGACAAGGACAAAAAGGATCGGGAGCTGCAATTAAAGCTTGATGAAGCTCTGCAAAAAAATACAGAAATCCTCCAAGAGAAGAAACGGCAGGACATAGAACTCCAAAACTTGGGGATAAAATACAAAGCATTGCTTCAAGAGAAAAAGCAACAACCGATCAAACAGAAAGAAAGCAAGCTTGAAGACTCGGAGGAAAACTACAGAGAGCTGAAAACAAAGCTTGATAAAGCACTGCAAAGAAATAACCAGATTCTTCAAGAAAAAGAACAACTGGAAAGAAACCAGAGAGACATGCGGTGCCAACTCCAAAGCATGGAGGAAAAATGCCGAGTCCTGGAAGCAAAACTTGATAAAACTGCAGTGCACAAGCAGAAATATCAAGAGCTGCTTCAAGAGAAAATACAACAGGACATAAAGCAGAAAGAAGACAAACGTTTACTACAGGGCTTTGAGAGGGAAAACCAAAAGCTGCAAGAACTTTGCAAGAAAATGAACTACAAAGCAGCCGAAATGGAAGGAGAGAAGGAGAAACTGCGAAAACAGTGCTCAGCGATGCAGAGTCAGCTCAATGACATGCTGACAAAAAACACCAAACTCGAGGAACTTTCAAACACCTTGAAGTGCAAAAACACTGAGGTGCAGGTGATAAAGCAGCAACTCCAGAAAACAAATGAAGACCTGCAGTGCAAACTTCAAGAAATGGAGAGGAAAAGTCAACAGTTAGAAGACACTCACAACAAATTACAAGAGCGTTATACAGAGATGCAGGAGGCAAAGGTAATGCAGGAGGCAACTTCTAATGAGTTGAAAGAAAGGCTCGAAGACAAACAAGCCGAATTAGAAGAAGTGGAGAAAACATGCAGGAGACTTGAGAAGGACAATACAGAAACAATCGATCAGCTGAGAAACCTGATCCTAGAGAAAAAGGTTCTCGTGGAAAAGCTCCTGGAAAAGAAGAAGAAACGCTTCCGCTTCTTCTGGAGGAAGGACACTCATGCTTTGTCTGGTTTTTCCACTGCTGATGTCACCTCGTCTTCCTCCACCTCTGTTCCATCGTAATTTTGACCTCCCCTCTCCTGCCCTCTCCCTCTCTCCTGACACCTTGACACCTCTCCCTCCCCTAGCTCCCTTGAACTCCTAACACCTGTCCCATCTCCCTCCCCCCTCTCTCTCTTTTCACCCTCACCCCCCCAACCAGTCCCGACAGTTGACTGCCCCCTCTAGAGCCTGGTTCTGTCATAGGTTTCTTCCTTTAAAGGGAGTTTTTCCTATCCACCGTCGCCTAGTGCTTGCTCAGAGGGGATTGTTGGGGTTTTCTCTCCTCTATCTCTTTCCTCCTTTCTACCCCTTTCCTTGACACCCCCCCCCCCCCCCCCCTTCTATTTCCTCAATAATTTAATAATAAACACAATTGGCTGCATTTTAAATGTGTCTGATCAATGTCTTCATTCAAGAATGAATTGTCTTTGTCACAGAGTCATGTGTATTTTGTGTTTTCCTCGGGCTGGTGATCCTCGCGGTCGTTCAGCCCAGGAGTCCAGATTATTCGTGTTTTAATCACATTTAGTGTTACATTTTAGATCACCACAATAGGATATCCACAATTTAGGATTCAGGCATTTGTTTTAGTTCGATATTGTAATCATTCTGTGATTAAGTAGTTTACAGAACCAGCAGTTAGCAGCAATAACTTCAAATCAATGACATTTGCAAGCATTCCTTTATACACAGCATTTCAGTCAGGTTGAGGTCTGGACTTCCATGCTGTAGATTTGCTGCTGTGCTTGGGGTCATTATCCTGTTGCATGGCCTAATTTAGAAGAAGCTTTATCTGTCGGACAGACAGCCTCACATTTGACTCTAAAAAACTTTGGCATACAGAAGAGTTCGTTGACTGCAAGGTGCTTTATTGCTTGTGTCTGCAGAAGAAGCTCAAATCACCACACTTGAACCAACATATTTGACAGTGGGTTTGAGGTGTTTAAGTGTTTGAGTGTCTGAAATACTGACATGTGAATATAATGGTGAGATTTTAATGCTGGTTAGATTGCATACAGACTGCACATTATAAGGTTTTACACTTTTGCATCTGTGACCATTCAAACACCAGACAGTACTGAATGTTTCTTCTTTCTTTGTGCAACTTTACAATCTTAATGTCCATTTTTGGGTTTTTGGGTTTTTTAGGGAAAGAAGGGAAGTTTTATTTTTAATGATCAGTGTCAGTGATTAATCACTACAGTGACACAAATAAACTTGAATTATAGCCATAATCCTGATTATCAGTCAATACAAAACACATTCAGAATTCATGTTTTCACAGATTTATTTTGATATTACATCATATTTTTAAGAGGAACATTCATTAGGCTTAAACAAAATCATACAAAAGAATTGTAACGCTTGCATATTGTTAACCTAGAAGCACTTTTAGTCTTTGTTAGGTTTATTGAAAAAGAATTTGGCAAACACCCTTTTTTGAATGTCATGCTCTTGCAGGCTGCAGTAACATTTGAGTTTTGTAAGTGCAAAGGTTCATTCAAACAGGTGGTGACATTACAATCCTTGGTTTATGTACATTTTGGAGCTTGTCAACATTCAGCATTTCCAAAAGCAGAATAAAAATTTGAAAAAAAAAAAATCAGTAAGCCTGAAGATATATTTACATGTACATTTATTTTCCTTCCTTTTGGTCACACAAATTCTGCCTCTGATGCTTCTGACTTCAGATGTTAGTAAAAAAAAATATTGTTAATTGGGCAAAACTGTTTTTTTTTAAAAAAACATATCAGGAGGTTTATTTTCCCTGACATCATCTAAACACAGGTCCTTTGCAATACTGATAAAGTTTCTCTGTACTTTGCCACATTATATTACAGCAGATCTAGAAGTTATATCTAAATGGCGATTCTCCGTTAATGAATTTGTATAAGGTCAAGTCCTGGATATTTTACTAACTGTAACAACAAACCACTGCTTCCTACTGTATGCATTATAATCTACAGCATCTACAAAGACACCTTCCAACAAACGGCTACACTCTATGATCTCAGCTATGATAATTAAAGGTTTGTGCTTTCTAGACATTCCCTGTAATGGAAAGAGGAGAGGGGTGTGGTACTTCATCACGGCCAGAGGGAGGCACTGTGTAACCATCAAACAAAAGACCCCAGTGTTGATAAGGCAAGGTACTGTACGTTACCACAGGGTATGAGGATACAGGTAGGTGGCAAAATCATTCAATCCATCATCAGTCACCGCAAATCAGAATAAATTTGTTACGTTCATTCAGGTCCTGATGTATTTTTATAGCTGCATAAAACTACTGAGAGAAAGATAAAAAAGATTAATCCAAATAGATTCAATTAAATGTCTCTTTTTTTAACCCGTCATGAACTTCAGTGGTATTTTTAAGAGAATAGTAGTAGTTATGAAAGGGTAGTACTTCAGAAAGTCTGAGGATCCATGAGTGCAAGGCCATTCAGAAATAGTCACGATACATCTTGACCCCGCTCTAATTTGTGAGTGAAAACTATGAAGGTGTGGATATTTGACAGTTTATAAGGTCCTTTCTCTTTTTTTTTTCCTTCTTGAATTTGTCTTTCAAGTGGAAGACATTTGATTTCAGACGGGACGATAAGGCACAGCCCCTCACAAGCTCAAGTCGATGATGATGTGCTCAAAGATCTGCGTGTTTCCCTTGAAGCTCGAGGAAAAAATAAAGTCCCTGCGGTCGGTAGATATCACGGTGAAAGAGCGTGGGGCTTGGATGTACACCTCCTTAAAGCGGTCAAAGATTTTGTTGTCCTCATCCCACAGGTAGATCTGTGAGAAGGTGTAGTCGCTTCCCAGCGCCAGATAGTAACGTTCCTTGAAAGAGAACGGCTGGAGAATCATGGAGCCTCGAGAGGGCAAAGCTTGGATCTCAGCAAACTGTTTGGTGCCCCAACGCAGAACTTTAGAATCACCGATATACCGCGTCATAGCCAGGTAGAGCTCCTCCTTGATCCGAAAGTGTTTCACAACCACTACATCCTCCATGTTGGGGATCTCGCCCTGCAGGATGAACTTCTGGTTGCTCCGGCTCCACTGGTAGATCACTGGAACCTGTGACCGGCTCGCTAGAATAAGGTGAGCTTTCCCATCCAAGTCGAGAAACTCTACATCCATGTCGCGGTACCACTCGTGCAGTGACTGGTACGAATAAAAGCCATTATCATTCCACTTGTAGAGGGTGGAGAGGCCAGCTTTTGAGCTGTCAGCAATCACAAAGAACCAATCAGAGCCAATCTGGAAGGCCTCAATATCATTGGGCTTAGAGATCTTGGACACCTCGATATCCTGGAACTTATTGAACCTGCTTTGGTCGTCATCAAACTTGTAAATGCGCTTTGGGGTCCTTAGGGACGATTAAAGCGCTATATAAATACAGGCCATTTACCATTTTTAAATGTGGGAACCACCAAACAGCTGAGCCACAATGACAAACACCTCATTTTCGATGATAACAGATTTGCACCCCACAATAGACTGACCTAAAGGGCAGAGAAACACATGAATCGCGTGAGAATGAAACTCAGCTCAAGCATTCTGGGAGTGTTTGTTAGCCTAATGTGTGATTTAGACTTCCTAACTTACACTGTCACTGGAAACTCCCTTTAACCCTTCACCTAACCTTCCACGTAACCTGACATGCAGAGATGTAACTACACGTTGGGTCGACACAGCCTGCAAGGACTTAAATGGTTAGAAGGTTGTGCTGCAGAATCAAGAGGGGTTTCCAGTTATGTCGTAAGTTAGGACACATTTCCTGCAGAAGGCGAAATCAAACTTTACCTGTGATGTTATCATAAGTCCTGAAGTTCATTTCTATGTGGTCCCACTGGAAAATCATACAGCTCTCTGTGCTGGGAGCAGAAATGGCCACGTAGACATCATTCTTATAGCTGAATGTGTCAACAGACAACGATTCTGAGGCAACAGACTGATGAAGGATGAAATCTGTGGAAAGGAACATTGGGAAATATATTTTTCACAAACCAACAAAGCCACGTTAAATGAATAACCTCTACACTTCTTAGAAAGACTCTGCTGAGTTCTCTGATCCTGATCTCAGCTGGACATGAGAGAAGGGCAGCTGGCTCAGGTGTTTCTCACCTGTGGAGACGCACTCATTCTGCAGGCTGGTCATATCATTGAGGCGCTTGCCCTTCATGTCCTCTGGTCCAGCAAACACAACATCCGACACTGTGGCATTGGTGTTCTTTAACCACGTCATAAGCCACTTGGCTCTGCAGTCACATTCAAAGGCATCGCCTCGCAGGTCCCTGCAGAAAGGGAATATTGTGTTTCACGGCTGAACAGGGAGAAAGACAGACTGCAAGAATTACACAGTACGCTATTTCCCTATTTAACTATGTACAAACTCACAGCTCTATAAGGGAGTCAAGGTCAATGAAGAGGTCCCTGGGCAAGGCTTTAATGTTATTGTTTGCCAAAGACCTGGAAACAAATGCAGTTGATTATGAAAAGAGACATCATTAAATCATGTATAACAGATAACAGTTGTATTTTCAGTCACTGGAACATACAAGTGAGTCAGGTCCCTGAGTCCTCTGAAGGCATATTTGGATGTAGTCTCTAGTTTGTTACTCTCAATGAATCTGTGGATCAACAAGAAGAGAAAGAAAAGTATATTTTCTGATCAATTTCAACATTTTGCCAGCTAGTAAACCAAATGGTAAGTGGACTGGTTCTTGAACAGCACTTTTCTATTGTACCTGCACTCGAAATCCTTGAAACTTGTCTAATTCAGATCAGGACTTTTTTCTATGCTTTTTCTACTGATGTGTTTTCTATCAAACACTGACACTCTGATAGATACAACCGAGAGGAACTTGAGTATCTTGCCCAAGAATATTTGGCATGCAGACTGGAGCTGCTCTACCTCCCTAGCTACAGCCACCAATTAAAAGAAGGTTGAAAAAGCAACTGCACACTTTATATAATGTACATATTTTCTTTTTTTACAATAATAAAACAACTTGAAAACAAACAAGATAATATTCATGTTATTTACATAGTCATATATAACTGGAGGCCTGTTGGGGGGATGTTGAGTGCACTTTCTATATTCTTGCTATTTCAGTTTCAGAAAGAATATTTCTGACATTGTACTGAATCCGGTGAGCTTTCTGGAGTCAATTTATACCATAATGTTTGTAAAAGTTGTGTAAGAGCTGATTGTGATCATAGCTACCCTTGTATTTGATGTTTCTGTTAAAAAGCAATGACTTGATGCTACAGTCACATGTATTTATTCTGGGGCAATGGTTCAGTGAAAGGCTTTGTTTATTTTGTAATTTGCAAGACTTTGGAATATGTGCATATAGACTCACCAGTCACGTTTTAGGTACACCTGTTCCACTATCATATGGCAGCTACTCAATACATTTATCCACGTAGACATGGTCAAGACGACTTTCTGAAAATCAAACTGAGCATCAAAATGGGGAAGAAAGATGATTTAGGCAACTTTGAATGTGGCATGGTTGTGGAGTATTTCAGAAAATGCTGATCTGCTGGGATTTCTCAGCACAATCATTTCTAGGGTTTACAGAGAACTGTTCAAAAAAACCTGGAAATATCAAGTGAGCAGCAGTTCTCTGGGTAAAAATACCCTTTTGCTGCCAAAGGTCAGAGGAGAATGGCTAGACTGCTTAATGTTGATAGGAAGGCAATAGAAACTCAAATAACAACAGGTTAAACTGAGGTGTGCAGAAGACCATCTCTGAACACATGAGATGCTGAACCTTGAAGCGGACAACTGCAGAATACCACATCTGGTGCCACTCTTTCAGCTAAGAGGAACAGGAAACTGAGGCTACAATGACAGGGGCTCACCAAAAAATGGACAGCAGAAGACTGGAAAAACGATGCCTAGTCTGATAAGTCTCACCTTCTGCTGCAACATTTGGATACTAGTGTCAGAATTTGGCGTAAGCAGTTGAGCACATGGTTCCATCCTGCCTTATATTAATGGTTCAGGATATTTTCTTGGCACACTTTGGGCCACATCATTTAAACACCACAGCCTGCCTGAGTATTGTTGCTGATCATGCGCATTTGCCATGTTACAAAACTCAAATGATCAGAATCAGAATCGCGTTTATTGGCCATGTATATGTGCAGACACATACAAGGAATTTGGTTCCGGTAGATGGTGACTCTCAAGCACAGCAATGTAAATCACACACACACACACACACACACACACACACACACACACGTGTCTATATATACACATTACACATGCATACACATACATACACAAAGCTGTGTAAACCAACTATAAATAACCAATCTAAACTTATATACATAGAATACAGGATGACAGAAATGAAATGAGGTGGAGTGAATACTACAGAATGTACATAAGGTGCAGTTGCAGTCTGGCAGTGGGAGCAGTACGACAAGTCAACTGTTTAGGAGGGAGATAGCGAGGGGAAAGAAACTGTTCCTATGTCGGGTGGTCCTGGTCTGCAGGCTTCTGTACCGTCTGCCAGAGGGCAGCGGGTCAAAAAGTCTGTGTCCAGGGTGTGAGGGGTCTGTGATGATTTTCCCTGCCCGTTTCCTGGTTCTTGAGAGGTACAGGTCCTGGATGGAGGGCAGAGGGGCGCCGATGATCCTTTCTGCTGCCCGTACAGTCCGCTGCAGTCTGCTCCTGTCCTGTTTAGTGGCTGCACCATACCAGACTGTGATGGAGGAGCACAGGACAGACTCAGTGACTGCAGTGTAGAACTGGATTAGCAGCTCCTGTGGAAGACTGTACTTCCCCAGTTGTCTCAGGAAGTACATCCTCTGCTGGGTCTTTTTGAGGATGGAGTTGATGTTGGTCTCCCACTTCAGGTCCTGGGAGATGGTGGTACCCAGGAACTTGATCTCAAGCTGGTTTCTTGAACATGACAATAAGTTCACAGTTCTCAAATGGTCTCCACAGTCACAAGGTCTCAGTCCAACAGAGCATCTTTGGGAGGGGGAAGAACAGGATTTTTGCATCATGTGAAACAACAAGTCAGCAGCCACTGCAGCAAAGCTATCATGTCAACATGGACCAACATCTGTTTCCAGCACCTCTTTGAAACTAATCCAGAAATAATTAATGCAGTTCTGAAGGCAAAAAGGCGTCTGAGTAATAACAAGGTGTACCCAGTAAAGAAGCTGGTGTACTTTGGTGTGATGAATGAAAAGAGAAACAAAGACTGTTTTCTAGTTTTACTGGAACCACTAGAGGGTGTGTAACCAACAACTGCCTACCCCACTGGAAAAATGCCAGCATCCAACAAAAAAGCCTCATTCCCATTAAAACAGCATCATTTTTCACAAAACTGATGTAGAGCTTTATTGAGGTATGATAACTTCAATTTCACAGCATAACTTCATCATGCTGTGAAGCCTCTGTTCTTGTCTTCGAAGTACTTTGATTAAAAACAACAACAACAACAAAGAAACTCACAGGTACTCCAGATGTGGTAGCCCTGAGAATGCGTCATCTCTTACAGTTGTCAGGGAATTGGAATTCAAAAGCCTGCAAAAAATAAGCAAACAAACTACTACAGTGCAGCCAACTGCAGAAATGCAATGCTTCAGGCTTTTCTCTAAAACATAGAACAGATTAAAATGTTTCATCTTCACAGTAACACAATCAGTTTGGTTCCAAAAACAGAGCCAAATGCTGTTAGCACAATTCTTATAGCAAAGTCCAAATAAAATTGAGTTAAATTAGGTATTATACCACCATAGTTTATGGCCTCTTGTCATTTAAATTCACAGTTTTAATGAAAAATGCCATCATTTTTTGCGGTATGTGGGTCATGTGTAAGCGCATTGTGTGGGCCAGATCCGGGCCATACCAATTTTGCTATGTGGGTTGTTGGGTTCTCCCACTCAGCTGTGTTCCTTTTTTGTGTGTTATCTG
The DNA here is from genome assembly GCF_001858045.2 of Oreochromis niloticus. Taxonomy (NCBI): domain Eukaryota; kingdom Metazoa; phylum Chordata; class Actinopteri; order Cichliformes; family Cichlidae; genus Oreochromis; species Oreochromis niloticus. Next base: position 31,259 of record NW_020327391.1, on the reverse strand, counting down.
AGAAAAGTTATTGTTTTGAGTTGTTGCTCCTAAACCTGCTTTTAATTTCTTTAGAAGCTTAGCAATAAAGCTGTTAACTCATTAATCTTTGTGTAGGCCTATATCATTAGAGTAACATTTAAGTGTAAACCAAAATCATACAAAAGAATGGTAAAGCTTGATATCATTCACATTGAAGCATTTTTCTACAGTCATTGGTAAGGATCCACTGCAATCAGTGACATCAGAGTGACGTCTTTTCTATTTCATTTTTGGACGTACAATTTTGATTCACTGATGCGCCAAGCGGTCTGTCTACGGAACGTCTAATGTTGACATCCAGAGGACCTCCGTGTACCGGCTAATTATAGTCCAAATGTGGTCGTTGTGGATGTCTTTTCAACATCAAATGTTTTTATACTGCTTTTATCGGCTCTGTAGTCATGTTTCCAAAAGGTGGAGGGCATGTTTTCTGTACATAATATGCAAAATATGCACATCAACAAAGATTGTCAAACAGATGGTCCAGTTCATACATACACACTTACATATACACAAACTTCTTGTACTTTCCGTCACAACTTCTGTCAATCCAGCTACTGATCACAAACACATTCACTTCCCTCGTCACAGTAAAGCAGCATACTTGTAAAAATGAACCATATATAATTCAAATGCTCTTTTAAACCCATTAAACATATTGTATTAATTTTAAAAGGAATTACAGAATTTTTTAAAGAACTTCAAACATTATTATTTTACATTTTAACATGGAACTCATCATTTTTATTTTCTTGTAATTATAACAGCGTTCATAGATGGTCTTACCCAAAACTCCCTAGAACATGTACAGAGTGTAATTTAATAGTTTAAACACAGTTTTTAGTACAATAAGTGAAACACCAAATGAGCCTGAGCTAGCTATAGTTCTCCACCACTGAGATCTGGGAAAGAGTTGCTAACATGTGTGAACACAGAAATCAAAGGGGTCCTTTTACACATGAATACTTTAAATCACAGTTAAGGTTGTCAGTGTTTCCAAGTTATTATTTTTGCTTGAATGAATCTTTCAGTGTGGCAGCCTGAACAGAATTTTATTTTCTGAAAACATTAACAAACTCAGACTAAAAATAAAATGAAAAACTTTGTCTTTCAACTGCTCCCTTTAGCATAAAAAGAGTCAAAAAGGCAAACTCGTGTGCCTTAGTAAGGGGTGCAGAACGACAGGTGGTTGCTGTACTTCAGCATCTAGCCAGCACTACAAAAGAGGAGTGAGAGGAGGATAAAGAGGGCAATGATTTTAAGTAGCAGGTCATTTCAGATGCAATGTTTCCATCAGCTCAACAAACATCAGCAAACACAATCTTTGTGTGCAGTGTGCTGCTAGCGAACGGTCCAGCTGCTGTTTTTCACTCAGAGATGGAGAAAGATAAGAAAGACAGGAGAGCAGAGGAAGGAGAGAGGTTAGATTTAAAGGTAAGGACTGCTGAGTGGGATTTGATAAACTGGAAATTAAAATATTACATGTAAGTCCTCACGTTTTAAAATCACATATTGGATCTGTACATGTGACATTACATTTTTCTATGTATTGAAAAGTGCTGCAAAACAAACTAAGCTAGACTAACTATAAAGGCTGCATGAAAATAATCTATAGTTCAGTACAGGATAAACTGGCTTGCAGCTCGTAGTTTAAAATAAAGCAGTGTGTGTGACTGGTGCACAGTGGCTGTGGTGCTCATGGTGAGAGTTGGGTCACATCAAGTGCAGCTGAGATGATTTTGAAGTGAAGCTGATGATGCTTAGATTTATTCACTGAATACCCTTCATACTGTTTAGTATAAACACGAGACAAATAGTGTGCTGTCAGTGTAGACAATGGAAATCAGCCAGGACAACTCATAAAACACCTGCTCACATCTTGTTAAATTCAGATGTGTAAATCCACAAAGAGCAGTAAACCTCAGTGCACCAGCAGCCCAGATCAGCTGATCACAGCCTGTACACAAAGAAAATCTACTGGAGCTCTGAATAGGAATTGCAATTCTTTACCTCTTGCTGCGCCACTGCAACCGATTTTAGAGTTCCCCCACCTGCTGAATCCCACTTTAACTCGTTCCTTACTCATTTTCGCTCTCTACAATGTAGAGATTCTTTAACATTTTTCTTCTTTTTCTCTGCTCATGTTCTACCAAACTGATTCAAGCTGAGTATATTTATGAGAATTAAAATTTAAGGAAGTAAAGTTTTTATTCTCATGTATTAATGTTACTTTAATAATACATTAATATAGAACAAAACCTTGTTCTATATTAATGTATTATTAGCTGTGCACAAAAGTATCTTGTAGAAAAATCCTCCAAAGAGCTACTTTTTACTTTTTTTACGTTGAGTACATTTTAGACTTTCACACTTTTACTTGAGAAAACAAGTTGAATCAGTGCTTCAACTTTTACTGGAGTGGTTTTACCACTAATATCTGTACTTCTGAGTCAGTACAGAATGTCTTTTTTGCCATCTCATGCCAAGGGTATTTAAACTGAGGAATCTCTCTCATGTTTGAATCCATCTTTAATGGGACCACAGAGAAAATATTTGCTGGAGCACACCTCGTGTCCCCCAGAATCCTTACTTTGTCAATATGAATGTTAAACAATCAAATCTTATGAAAATGGCCACAACTTGTATATTTAACACAGACTTAATGCTTCTCCCACAGCAGAAAGGCTGTGTATGTCTTTGCTGTTGTAGATTAGATTTAAGTTCACTTCTTTGCAACACTGCAAACTGGCACAAGGCAGACACTGAGAGGGGAAGCAGGTTCAATGCTGAATGCTGTGGTAGCCGTTTTGGTTCAGGGTGCCTCTCACTCTGTACGAGTCACCGACCCTGGATTCAGCAAAACAGCCCCAGACCATCACACTTCCTCCTCCATGTTTGACAGTTAATGCCACACACTGTGGAACCGTCCTTTCACCTATTTGATGGCATACAAAGATCCTGTGTGATGAACTGGACTGTAATCCCAGCCCTTCCTCGAAACCATCCATCATTTCTACTACACTGTTTCGCTGCCCTTATACATGTCCTGCACCACTCTCAATTACTCTCATGTGAAAAAGTTTTTTCCCCTTTCCTGACTTCGTATTTGTTTTGTATGTTTTTCAGAAGAAGAAGTTTTGTAAGAAGAACAAGCATACAGCACCTGCAACACAATAATTCTTGTGTGTGTGAGTGTGAGAGAGAGAATGAGAGACAGTGTCAACTGTGAGTGTGTCTTTGCCATGAAATGTACTTGAAAATGAGGCTGGGAAACAGCAATAATGCCCCCCACGAGCAAGAGACAGACAGAGATATATTCAGGATAACCGAGCCATCGGCAGCTCCACAAGAGTACCAAAGGCCTGAAGCCACACATATCTGCGCACTCATCTCTGCAGGAGCAGGAGGGAGGTCCTGAAAGGGGCTCCCATGACCAAGAGTTGGGAAGCCCTGATGCAATGGACAGCCAACCCCACTAGAGGCCGGCTAACCCGGTGCAAGCCGAGATCAAGGTCCCAGAGGTCCCAGCACCCAAGACCCGCCCCCTGAAAGAGCCCCGCCCCGACAGGAAAGAGGTCCAAGCCACCCCAGACACCCAGCACTTGCTGACAGCAAGAGCTTAAAAAACAGCACTTAGTTCTCCTGCAAACTGAATGTAAATTGATGATTTTGAAGGGAAATCCTCTTTCGTTCTGTTATTTAACCTCCTAGGACCTGGCGTCCACATATGTGGACATCACATTTTGGGTTATTTAGACCAAAATACTCTGTTCTATCAAAATTTTAAACAAATATCCTCATATGTGACTCTCATTTTTCTTAAAAAAATAAATAAATCTGGTAATTCTTTGTTTTTACATTCATCGGGCCCCAATATGCCCAAATATCAAAGAGAAATTAAAAATGCATGCTGTGGAAGAGTTCGGGTCTTAGGAGGTTAAACCAGTTTACAGAAGGATGACAGGATCACATCATATATGCAGTACTGTGCAAAAGTCTTTAGCCAGACCTCGTTTCTTTACATTTTGAAAATGTATCACACGATACTTTACCACTACACAATGTAGGGAAAGTTAGGATCTTGGCCTTATGTTCTCTAGGAATCGACGAAGGAGCGAATGACACACAGCTAAAAGAACAGTTAAGATTTATTTAAACAAAACCATAAACAGTCATTCAACAGTTCACAACAGTTCCAATAGTCTATATTTGTCAGTCCGTGTATTCAGTTTCATAGTCCAGAGTTCAGAGTTCTTTTCAGTCTTTTCAGTTCAGGTGTGTGAAGTGTGTGTGTAGTGTTAATGTTAGTGGTACTACCCGGGTAGTGTATTGTTTTGAGATCTCATAAGCTTATCTGTCAAGAAGTAACAAAGTTGTCACTTCTAAGTAGGCTGGAAACCTTCCTGCATCGCAGCTGGGGATCCTGAATCCTGGCTCGCAATTTTAGACTCCAACAAAAACACCAACCTGCACAGGGCAGTGAACACATTTCACATGAATATTATAAAACAACTTAATCAACACTAAGGATCAAATACCTCTCACTCTTTGTATATAACGATGTAATGCAAAGCTGGACTTTTTCCTGTTTCTTAAAGACATGACTTTCAGATGCTATTCGGCTATTGGTGGAGACAGTGTGGGTGGTTTAGACCTGAAAAATCTTTTGTCCTCCACTCAAACAATTTCATGAATTTCTTTTAAGGACACCCCAGTCTGAGATATGCTGCAATAAATTTTGGGTACTGAAGAGAAAAACTTTGAAAGAGCTTCAGAAAGCCTGGAGGAAAAGCAGTGCTTGTTTAATCGAATGTAATAATACACATTGATTAAAAGTCCCAAAGTAAAGCGAACTCTCTGCTTTCTTATCAAACAGCTTCTGTAAAGCTTTGCAGCAACTTTTACTTCGCCGCCATCTTGTGGCAGCATCTGGCTACTGTTATTTGCACATGTGCATTGTGTTTTTCTGTTCAACTATATTTTAAAACAAACTCCTTGAATTGATTAGTGGATTGAAGTAGTATATGAAATATTAGTGTTAGGTACGTCCCCCATTTCAGTTTATTAAACTTTTATATTGCTGACATGTCTTGGAGATTTACACTGACAGCAGGTCTGCATTACATCATTATGTTGGAGAGGCTGATGGAGGTTTAAACTCCCTCCACTACGCTGTTTATTGGACATTAGCTACATTTAAGCACAGTTTTCTCATTTGTCTGAATATTTGAGCTGAATCAGTTTTCAATGTGTAAGTTGTAGATTTGTTCCCTCTGTGGAGTCCACGGCTTCATGCAGTCCTTTCAGCTGACTTTCTTGAGGCGCTGAGTGCAGTTTGAGTGCATTACAGCAGACTGATCTTCTGTGTTGTCGTTGAGTTTCCAGTGTGAGTGCACGAAAGGATCTCACAAATGAACATGTAGTCCCTGACACTCCAGCCACCTCTGCTGCCCCAGCCTCACCTCCAGCTGAGGCTCAGAGGAACACAGCAAAGAAGGCTTCCTGGTGGCGCAAGAAGTCTGAGGATGTTGTCTGTGAAGGTTCTCAGTCATCCAGGTCATCGTAGTCAAAGGAGCTTGCAAAGAAAAGCATCTGGACTTCTTTAAGTTGCTTGAAGACGTTTCACCTCTCATCCGAGAAGCTTCTTCAGTTCAGAACTGAGAAGCTTCTTCAGTTCAGCAACTTGAAGCAACTTAAAGAAGTCCAGACGCTTTTCTTTGCAAGCTCCTTTGACGAAGTCTGAGGATGTTCTGGAGAAGGACTCAGCAGGTCCGAAGCCTCCAGTCTCAGCTGTACCTGATAAAGAAGCCGTGGCACGTGAAACATTCCTGCCACCTTCTGCTACAGATCTGAGGTATGAGGTCATTTTACTGTGTTCCTGTTTAAAGCTGATTTATTGCTTTGTGTCTCTTCTCCTGTAATTTCATCACTGTAACTGCACTGTTTGTGTCTTTTTATCACGGTAACATCAACACTGACAAATGTGAAGTCAAGGACGCTGGTGTCCAGACAGAGGTTTCGTGCCCTCCCAACTCGCTGCTGTTTTTCTGCACAGTACGTTCTACAGAGCCGAGTGTGACACGTGAACAGCTGTTATAGGAACATGTGGAGTCTGAATGTTAGGATTGACACTCACATGTTTTGATTGAACTAACTGGTGATGTGTTCCCCAAAGAAAAAGGTGACCTTCGATGATGAGCCGCTCTGTCCTGAAGTCCCTGAGAGAGATGAGCCAGTTTCCAGGCCGTCTACCCCAGCAGGTCATGGTGGGAGCCAGGGGGCTACGTTGGACACAGAGTATGGATACCGCTCAACGTCTCTGACCTCCTGCACAAACATCCTCTCCCAATGAGAGCTGGACTGCCTCAGGTAAGAGTCATGCACACACACTGAATATGGAGCCAGTGTTCAGATGAATATCAGGTTAAAGTCAGTGATTTGAAGAACAACAGAGGAAAATCCTCTGACTTGCTTCCTCTTTGTGCTCGTGTTTAAGATTGCCTAACCTGAAGCATACATGCTACATGGGCCCTGCTCTGCAAACTGTCCTCACACTGAGAGTCTTTACTGAGGAGCTCTGCAGCCAGCTGCAGCTGTGGAGGTTTCACCCAGAGTGCCTGCACATCAGGTACAGCGCAGACACCGTCGCTCTTTGGTTTCTCCACCAATTTGCTGATCAATGTGAAACACAAACTAACTTTGTCTCTTCTTCACTTCTGCTGTTTGCAGTCAGTTTGTGGACATCAAATTGAGCCGCTTCAACAACGACAGCTGGCACAAAAGCTCTGTCCTGACTGCCTTTAGAGACACGGTTGCTGCGTCTCATCCAGAGTTTGATGATGATGATCAGAAAGTGAGCAGCTGTCTTTTTGCACTACGCAGCACACTCATCTCTGCTATAGTTTGTACATTTGCACATGAAACTGTGTTTTGTTCTGTCTGTGTCTGTGTGCAGGACGCCCACGAGTTCCTCGTCTGTGCTCTGGACGTGCTCCAGTGTGAGTTCTCTAAGCTGCAGGCTGAAGCAGCTGCCTTGGACAAACCTTCCATCTGTCCAGTTAGAGCTCACATTGGCTTCACGATTTTGAGCAAAGAGCTGCAAAAAGTAGGAACACAGTAAACTTTGAATGTTTTCATGATGTTGCTGATATTTCTTAATCACCGTGAGTCTGTAATGTTTGAAATGATGTGATTCTGCAGATGTGGTGTGCAGTTCTTTGGGCGGGAGGACTAACTCCACCTCTCCTTGGACCTGGTACATCGAGGCTCAGTGAGCCAGTGCCTGGACTCATACCTGAAAGTAAGAGCTCGTTTAGACTCCATTCTGTGAACGGGCTTGCTCCCACAAATATATGAATTCATCTGTGAAAGAGTTCAACTCTAATGAACCTTTTCCTCCTGCTCCCTGCTGCAGGGTGGCCTGTTGGACTATGAGTGCCAGTGCGGAGCCAAGAAGATGAAAGAGGAGCTGTCTTTCTTGAACCTGCCCAAGTGAGTAACATCAGATCGGTCCCCAAAAGCCTCAAACCACCACAGTTCAGTCGGTGTCGGCCTAACAGTTTCTTTCATGTCATGTCCTCCTTGTGTCTTCCTCTGAGCCTCTCCTCTCCATCTCATCTCTTCCAGTGTGCTGATCCTCCAGCTGAAGCGATTTACATTCACTCCATCCTTCACAGTGGAGAAGAAGAACAGTGCCATCGTTCTGACGCAGCAGCTGGTGATCAGCAAGGACTCAACCTTTAGTGAAGAGGTAAGGGAAAAGGCACACAGTTCATTTCAAGTACAGATGGAGCCCATTTCTAAGCTAACGAGCGGTGCCGCTGCTCTCTCCCAGGAAACCGCTCGCTATTCGTTGGTCAGCCTGATCAGCCATTTGGGCTCCTCAGCTTACAGCGGTGAGTGTGTGCTTTCAGACACATGTGCTGAATGCAGGTCAGCTTGACGGCGCTCATCAGATTAGCGGAAGAGACGACGTCACAGAGAGCTGGCTCTCCCAGCAAACAGTCAGCATGTCTGCGCAAATACTCAGTGTAACTTTTAGAAAAACACTCACACTCAGTTTATTTGTGTTTTCTTTGCAGCACCAAAAAAGGCTGCAGAGTCTGGACTCAGGGTCGAGTTTCATCCTGCAAAACAAAAATGAAGTTCTACAGAAGTCTAATGATAAATTTCACTTCAAGGGATCTTGGATTAAAAGAATGAAACTCAGTAGATAATGGCAACATAGTTACACCAGTTTCCAAAAATGACAAGTCCTATCAGATATTTAGATATTTATCTAGTGTAGTGTCAAAAGTCGTAAGTAAACAGTTTGGCATATGTAGAAATTGGCTTCAATGTTTCACTCAGTCCAATATCTACCTAATTTATTTTGACCCTGTATTTTAGTATTTGACACGAACAGCAACTGTGCCATGTGTTCGTTTCCAACGCCACCAGGATCAGGACCTTCGATGACAAATCAGGTGAGTTGAACACTACTTGAAGTTTGGAAAAATGTGCATCAGTGTTTGAAAAGTAATTGTATTTCATAACAGGAAAAAATAAAATAAAGGTAAAGTTTTGAAAAGTTTGTGTCTTAACTCTTTTAAGCCAACAGTAATATTTAGGGAAATTGTGATTTCCAAAATCAGATTGACTTGACATGGTATCTCTGTGAGGGTGTATACTGTTGATATAGACTGCAATTATCTTATGGAAACACAAATGTTCCTTTTAAGAGCATTCTGAAGTCTTTGAAAGAGTAGTTCAAAAATGAGAATTCGGAGGGCTTTTACTTTTAAAATAAATATGAGGGCTTCAGGTACATATACTGCTGCAGTCCTCACTGTTCAAACCTTTACTTTGTTCTCTGTAATACCTAAAATAAAATTGTAGGTAAACACATGTGTTACTAATTATAATAATAAAAGTTTTCTTTGGGTACAGAGATTTTATTAACATGATTAGCGACACCAGTAGAAACAGTGGGCTCTGTCTGCTTGATTAAGAAAACCACACCGATGTTATTGTTTGATCACAGCAACATAAATCTTGGTATACATGTCAGCTGGGTCATCATGAAATCAAGCAAGCCTTCTACTCGACCATCTCCAAGTTACAGAAAAATGGGAACATTATAATGATTGCTGTGAAAAATTAGCTTGACATGTCAAATACATTTGAAGATGCACACTTTCAGACCTTTCTTTCACACACTGAAAGAAATGTGTGAAATATATACATGAATATATTTCCCTAAAATAAGACAGGATCTGTAATTTGGGACACATACATCAAAAAATGTCTTAAGTTTTTCCTAATTATAACATGGGGAAAACGGCCAGCACTTCTGCAAAATCCCATATTTGGTTACGTATTATTAAAAATCTCAAATTACAGAAGACAACTGGTGATAATTTCTGAATGCTATATAGTTTTATTACACAATTCAGTAAAATAAACAATGGAGAATACTTTTTAACAGGAAATTCAGTCACAAAGAAAATGTTATTTTCATTCAATTTTCATGTTTGATAGAACAGCTATAACTAGTTATATCACAAAAACAAAGTATCGGTAAATTGTCCTGTCCACGTAGAATAAAATACTGGCGTTTCGAGATGGAACTTACGTCACTCCAGTCTCAAATCCTCATAACATTTAGAATATTTTGTGCTCCACTATCTCTGATTTTTATGATTCAAAGTTTGAATATCACAGTATACAGTGATTTCTGTTCATTTTACCTTTACCTGTAGATATCTTTTTTTTAAAGGCCCACCAAGCCACATTCAAGCCATTTTTCTTGCACATTGTAATTTGAGCAAATATTTGAACATGACTGTCTCAAAAACTATTAAAGATAAATGCAGAAAGTTTAGTTATAACAAAAACAAAAGTGATGAAATTGATGAATTATAACTAAGGATGTCAGTGTTTGCATGTGAATTATATATAATATACATGAATCTTCCAGTCTGGTAGCCAAAATAGAATTATTCACTTCTGAAAACCATTATAAACTGTTAATATTCTTTAAACTCAAATTTTATTGATATTCTTTTAGCTTTTCTTAAGATTAAACTGGAACCAGATTTTGCATTACTTGGCTAATTTCAGTGATTTCTCTTTCACAGGTAATCTGAAGGAAAAAAATGAGTCTTATCCCTGACGAGCAAGTGGCAGTCGCCCCATCAACATGCATTCCATTGACAATTTTAGCTGTCTGTTTTCATTGCATAGTGTTAGTGTTAGTATATTGGAAATTAAAGAGCATTCTAGTTAATGGAGTTTATCCATTTAGAAAGTGTGGGGAATCAGAAAAAAAAAAACTGGCTTCCAGTCAGCAAGAGGTGGAAGGACAAACTGGAGAAACTTGTTGGCTCAGATGACAGTAAAATATCCAGAATCAGAAGCATTATTTATGTGAATGATGCAGAATTCAGAATAGCGAAGGGAAGTGATGGCACTGAAGTCTTCTTGGGGCTGAGAGAGGACGGCACAGAAGTTGCCATCAAGAGAATGTCTAAAAGCAACTATGAAGTGCTGAAGAACGAAGAAGGAATCCTACGACTCCCTGAACTCGATCATCCTTATATCGTACGATATGTTGATTTTCAGGAGGACGAGAACTTTGAATATCTTTGTCTGCAACTTTGTGAATACACATTGGAAGAATATATCAGGAACAATGACCATGACCCAATGATGTTAAAGAAACTTATCAAACAAATTCTTGAAAGTCTAAAGGTGCTTCACTGTGGAAATCCTAAAATTCTTCACCGAGATCTCAAACCCCAGAACGTTTTGATTGGTAAGACATGTTTGAAATTCAGGGAAAAACTAAACAAAACCTGTCTGGTAAATATAAATTAATGATTTAGTTTAATGAGTTTTGTATGTTGTTCCTCCTGCAGATGTTACTGGGAGGGCAAGATTAGCTGATTCTGGCATAAGCAGACGCTTACTCAAAGGCCAAACAACTTTACGTACACGCAGTGCAGGAACCAGATGCTGGATGGCCCAAGAGACTTTAGCAGAAGAAGCAGAAGAATCTGTGATATCATACAAGTCAAGCACTGACATCCAGGTAAAGTCTGCTACACAAACTTTATTAACTGAAAAATGACTAAACGTACCTAAACTGATAATATGTGTTATTATTAAGGTGGCAGGCATGCTGATTTATTATATCCTGTCTGGAGGCCACCATCCATTTGGTGACATATCCTTTAAATGTGAGTCCAACATTTATGATGGGAAGTACAGTTTGGATCATGTTCAAGATGTGGTGGCAAAGGATCTGATCGAGTGGATGATCAACAAAGAGCCAAAGGACAGACCCAAAGTAGAAGAATGCTTAAACCATCCCTTCTTCTGGACGTCTGAAAAGTAAGGAAGTCATGCTGATCGATGACTGATAAATAATTTTTCCTGATTACTGGAACAAGTTGGTAATTTTTGCTGCTCCAGCCAGCCAGAGAATCCCCCGCCGCCCCGCCCTCTCCTCCCTGTGCCGCAAGCAGCAGGCGCACCTCGCAAACGGAGGGCGCCCTTACTCCCAGCAAATGGGCGATAGAAAACCGATCAGTGCCTATGCCATTCCCAATATGCGCTGGCATGATGTCGGGGCAGCATGAGTACGAGCAATTTTTTTTTTTTGCCGATGCCCGTGATGCCGCCCCCCACCACGATACCGCCCGGGCAACCGCCCGTGTCGCCCGTATCTAAAACCGCTACTGACTGCGGCTCCGCGTGGTTTGGGAAAATAAATTAGAAGTATTTAGCTGAAGTGTATTTTATTTATGTTAGTTCTTTTTTAACTTGCAGTTCTAAATTGGAAGATTATTGTGATATTGAAATATAAAAATAAAATTATATTCTATTATTTTTTCATCGCTCAAAATTAGCGTCACATTCGCGGAAGCCGGTATACCCGCCGAAACGCCGTGCATTTATCGAGACTTTCAACCCCAGGTAGGCCAATTATGGACCTTTAGATCCACATTATGTCAGCAGCCATTCTCCACCGTGAACTATGTTAAAAACAAACACCGCTCACGCCTCACAGATGACAGCCCACAGTCCCGCGCAAAGACGAAAGTGACCTCGCACAGCCCCGATCCGCAGACGCCGCGTGCAGAGGCCCAGGAGCAGAGGTCCCACTGTAAACACATCACGGCAGACCCGACGATGTCCGCATGAACACGCTTTTCAGCATCTCTTTATTGACCACCTTTCACACACGGTTGCTGTACGCATACAGCCGGCTGCAGCCCACAGCCCGACACACACCAACACAACAGCACAGACGTAAAGGCGGCGAGGCGTGATTGCGGGTCCCGCTCAGGTGCGTCCGCCTCCCCTGCAGCGGCGCTGCAGACCACGCCCCGCCGCACACATTAACCAGGTAAAATACATATTTGGGCAGAATTTTGCAAATATCTATTTTTCATCTTTTAGCAGCATAGTGCTTTTTTCCAATTATTTTTTAAAAGTCAGGTCAAGGCTCCAAAATCCCAAAGGCGACATAAGGGTAGCGGCTCACAACAGTTTTTGTTTGCTACATGGATCATTTTAGTTTAGCTGGGTGTCTTTGCTTTTGTTATATTTCTTTAAGAGTTCAAAATGTGTTGATTACATAAATAAAATGTAATTTTCTCTCAAGCACTTCATGAATTTTATAAGCAACACACCTTAGTTGTTCACACAAAGCATAAAGGTAAAAAACAATATATACAGTGTTATCTTCATTTTAGATGTCAAAAAGTATTTGCGGCTCCCAGTGTTTTCTTTTGCGTGGAAACCGGGTCCAAATGGCTCTTTGGGTGTTAAAGGTTGCAGACCCCTGACCTAGTGCAAAGAATATACATGGATACAGATGTGCACAATGCAATCAGAGAAAAGGCTGACTACTTCTTTTTTTTACATATATATGCCAAGATACCTGTGTTTGGAAAAATGAACAGTGAAAACATAGCAAAAAGGAAAACAGATCCTTCAGGCTGGCTGGAACAAAATAACTGATGTTTTATTTGCAATATATTTCATGAATTCTTTTGTTGTTACTTGTTGTTACATGTTACTTTTATGTGAAATCAATAAACTGTTATTTAAGCAATGGCATCAATTTCATTTTTTTTTAAAAACACACATTAAAACATTGAATTTCTGTAGAACTTATTTACATGGTAAGTATTTAACACTCCACTTTAGACAATAACACAACTGAGGGAAGAAAATGACAAATGGTATTTTGGATGTTACAAAAGCATTATGTCACTTATGATTTTAAAACGATTTAGTGATTTACTTTATAATTTTGATAAACAATTTTGTTGAATCTGAATAGTAATATAGTAGTATAATTAAACAGTATTATTAACATTCAACATTTGCAATGAATTAGAATGATCAATAACTGGAACTCAACTATCAGCATTCAAGTACCAGTTCTGTAATCAAGTTTTGTCAGCTGAGAAGGAAGAAATGCAACTGTAGTGGCCTCAGCTGCAGGTCATTTTCCATAAGTTGTACTGGCACTGGTGTCTTGGGAAAAGTCCATCTTGTTTCACTTAACCCATTTTTTAACTAATGCTGTGTTCTGGTAATTTGACAGCATACATGCTACTGCAAACAGTTGGTTGATATTGTAAACATGTGACATGGTAATGATGCTATCAAAAAGTTTGTTCTGTTTTATCCTCCTAATGACTCGCTCCACATGTACCCTGAGTCTGGCTATGGCCTGCGTCTCCTTAACCTGGTATGCTGGCATCTGCTTCTGCTTAGATACAAAAGGTGGGCAGTACACTTTGCATTTACAACAATCGGTGATTAGGAAGCCCTTATCTACCATCACTGCCATGTCTTCAGTCAACTTCTCAGCAATGCCTGATTGTTTGAATAGTTCCTTGTCACTAACCGAACCAGCATACAGATTAGAGATGAATGTCACTGGACCATGTGGAGCTATGCCAACCAGGGCTTTCATCGTGCAGTGGGATTTGTACGAAGAGTACATTTCACTTTGGAGAAGTGGTGAGGATGGTGTCTGACACCTCAGCTCTGTACAGTCAAGGATCATCTGGGTGTCTGAGAAATCTTTGAATTCCTCAGGGAGGTAAGCTTGCACTTCTTCACGTGTAAGCCAAATGCATTGAGACCCCAGTGCAGTGGCAAGAAAATTCGTCCATGTTGCAATAATGCGGCTCACTGTGGACTGGTGTATGTTAAATCTGTGTGCCAGGTCCCTCTCCTTCAAACCAACTGACAGGAAAACCAGGAAAAGAAAGAACTCGTCAATTGGCTGTAGCAGCTGCCTCTGGAAGGTGAAAACAAAAGGGAAAATGTTACTCCTTAAGCTATGAACTAGTAAAATTATGCTTTTCTTGGCTAAATGTTTTGTAATGGTTATGCATACCATACTGTACCATGGGGTAAACAATGAGGTGCTGTAGTACACAGGTGTATGTATGTAAAGGATGCTGAGTCTAGTATGCTATTGTACATTATGTAATGTTATTGTACATAAATACAATAACATTACACCTCTAGTTCTAACTACCAACAAACCCATAACCTACCGTTGATGTGCGTGCAGGTGTCAACACTTCTTCGTTCCTATTGGCAGCTGACTTGGCTCTTGAAACCCGGATCATTTTATAGATGCAAGGCTCAATCAAAAACCAAAATGCCATCAAATGATCATAGCTTGGAAATCTATTCATGAGAGAGACATACATCGTGTCAATCATTAATTAACATTACACACTGACGTAAAAATAATGTAAACTGTGACAAATATGCTAATGGTATGCTGTATAACATAGTCTGATTAAGAGTCTATTTGGTGTTGTATTTTACCTGTAGCATATTGTTTAAATACTAAAGCATCTACATGAAACACACAATCAGCAGAGAAAAAGTAAATATCTATTTTGTTTTCATTAAGACTGGAAACACTTTCGAAATTTAACTGATGGTGACTTTGGTATATTTTAAACAGTTAGCTTGAATAGAGCTTAGGTGTACCTGGTATAGAATCGGATGTCAGTGTCGGAGCCAGCAAAGCGCTGTAACCCAAATTCTCGCTGGACACGTAACTCCTGCATTTCCTTCCTCAGAGTCTCCACGTCTTTGGACAGGTCTTCTGCAGCTGATGCAGATATGTCCAATGCAGACGGCTCAGGGACTGAGCAGTAGTCATGATCTATTGTAAGACCGTGCTCTTCTTGATCGTCAGGAGGAAATAGTTCAGGGCGTCGCTCCGTTCTCTCCCAAACACTACGCCGCGGTGGTTCAACTTTATAGCCATTCCACTCAAAAAGTGTTGGTACAGCACCTTTAATAAGCCGCCTTCGACCATCAAGGGTTGTTGGCTCTATGAGTTGATCACTGGCAAAGTGTCTGCTGCAGACCCTGGTGTGAGAGGTAATCGCGAAATGATCCCAGGGTATATTTACCAGCCATTGTCTTCTCAAGTCGGAATGGGTCGGAAAGGCATGAAAACTTAGTATGCCGTTAAATTTGGCTGAAGCCGAACAAAGTGGGACACAGCAATGCTCGGAGTATTTCTTCTCCTGTTTTTGAAAATGTTCTGTTTTAAATATTTTTCCTTTTTATACTCATTCTGAAGTGACATTAGCATAGCTACCGATAGATAAACAAACATACCGGAAACGCCCAAGCGGTAGTATTTGGAAACGGAAATACGTCACACGCCCTAGTGCAAGTAGTCCATTGATGAAGGCACGGACATTACAGATGTTGCACAACTGGCAATTTTCATCCGTGGAGTTGATGACACATTGACCGTCACCGAGGAGTTTGTGGAGTTGGTACCGATGACAGATACAATGACCGCAGCTGATATTTTCACCGCTCTCGTCGGCACGCTGGACAGGGTCAGAGTGGACTGGTCCCGCGCTGTCAGCCTGGCTACAGATGGTGCGCCCTCAATGATCGGGAAGAAAGCAGGCGTTGTAAAAAAGTTCAAAGATAAAGTGCAATCTGCAAATGGAGGACGTGATTTTTGGACTTTTCACTGTATTTTGCACCAGGAGGCTTTGTGTTGCAATTCACTGAAAATGGATAACGTCATGAAGGTGGTCATCCAAACTGTTAATTTCATCCCATCCAGAAGCCTCAATCACCGTCAGTTTGACAGCCTTCTCAGAGAGAAAGACCACATCTATGGCCGCCATCTTGAGCCGAGGTGCTGTGCAGAGGCGTTTCTTTGATTTACGAGATGAAATTGAACAGTTTATGGAAGAAAAGGGCAAACCAGTGTTAGAATTTCATTCCACAGAATGGATGCAGGACCTTGCATTTATGGTGGATGTTACAGAGCACCTGAATAACCTGAACAAACAGCTGCAAGGACGCAACAAAGTCGTCACGCAGTATTATGACAGCATACGTTCTTTCAAGTTGAAGCTGTTATTGTGGGAGACGCAGCTCGCTGGTGGTGATGCAGCTCACTTCCCCTGTCTGAAAAATGTGTGCACGATCCAAAGTGTGGCAGATATGAAGCAGTTCAAAGATAAAATAACGGGACAGTTTGAGCAATTTCAGATTTTTGGTGAACTGGAGAAAGACTTCAAAGTTTTTTGCTCGCCGTTCACCGTGAAACCCTCTGATCTGCCCGTCAGGATCCAACTTGAAATAACAGACTTGCAGTGTGACTCGGATTTGAAGGGCAAATTTGCCGCAGCTGGCTTGAAAACATTCTATCAGAATCTCTTGCCAGGTTACCCCAACTTGACAGCCCTTGCTGCAAAACTGTTGTGCATGTTCGGAACCACGTATCTTTGTGAGCAAGTTTTCTCTGTAATGAGCATAAAGAAAACAAAGTGCTCAAGGCTCACGCACAGGCACTTGAATCACATCCTGAAGTTAGCTGCTGCTCAGGATGTGAAGCCTGCTATTGATGAGCTGGTAAAAAGCTAAAAGATGCCAGGTATCAGGAGTCAAATAAACTATGCAACCCCACTTAAAGTGCTGCATGAGACACCCTGATGTAGTTCTGTGATCTGTGAAACAGTTCTGTGAATCACTGAGGCACTGTGTGCTTGTGTGTTCTTTGTCCTCAGAATTTTCAAATAACTTGAGGTGTTTTATGATTAATAGCTATGTTGTGCCTGTACTATTTTGAACATACTGTCCACAGGCTCTAGCTTTATTTTTACGTTGATCGTATTAAAACAAAGAAAACAATCTGAAGTTGTTGTTTTTAAGTTATATATACAATGACTTTACCAGTCCGGCCCACTTGAGAATAGACTTTTCTCCATGTGGCCCCTGAACTAAAATGAGTTTGACACCCCTGATTTAATTCCTTTGCAACTCCAATCTGGAAAGTTTATCATATTATTGTTTTGTAATATGCCCGGATTGTTCCAGCTAGGTGTATGTTTGCATGGGATTAATGAAGACTCTGTCATTTTTAGAAACTCCCACCATGCTGTCAGAGAAGAGCTGATGTTGATGTTTTTAAAGCATTCATGTCGTTTGATGTTTGAGCTGATAAATGGTAGGTCTGAAATTTCTAGATTATTACATAGTGCCTGTTCTACATCTATCCAAGGTTCATCTAAGAAGGTGTGTTTAAACCATCTAGAGATGAACTGAAGCCTGTTGGCTAAAAAATAGTGATTAAAGTTAGGCAGATCTAATCCTCCTTTATCCTTGGTCCTTTGTAATGTTTTTAAGTTAATGCGTGGGGGTTTGTCTTTCCAAAGGAATTTAGAAATATATGAGTCTAGAGATCTGAACCAATCTTGTGATGGCTTATTTGGGATCAGTGAAAATAAATAGTTATTTTTGGCAAGACCATCATTTTTATAGCGGCGACCCTTTCCATGAGTGATATGGGTAAAGATTTCCATCTAGCCA
The DNA here is from genome assembly GCF_001858045.2 of Oreochromis niloticus. Classification (NCBI taxonomy): domain Eukaryota; kingdom Metazoa; phylum Chordata; class Actinopteri; order Cichliformes; family Cichlidae; genus Oreochromis; species Oreochromis niloticus. The sequence goes on along the minus strand of NW_020327391.1, from coordinate 13,361 downwards.
GATCGCCTTCTACTTTCTTCAAAAGTGGGATGTGGTTTAATTTAGTTAATTCTGAAAGCTTAGGAGAGACATTAATACCTAAATATTTTATATTTCCAGATTGTAGTGGGGCAGAAGAAGAATTATGGAAGGAGCAGTTAATTGGAAGAACTGTAGATTTTGAGCAGTTAATTGAATAATCTGAGACTCTTGAGAAAGAATTTATCAATTCAATCACCCCAGAGATATTGGTTTGTGAGTTTTGGAGAAAAAGTAACACATCATCCGCATAGAGACTGATTTTATGTTCTACATTCTTGCATTTTATGCCCTTAATTGTTGTAGCCTGTCTAATTGCTGCTGCTAGTGGCTCAATAAAAATTGCAAACAGTGAAGGGGAGAGTGGGCATCCCTGCCTGGTGCCCCTCAGGAGACAGAAGCTGGAGGATGTTTGGTCATTTGTTCTGACACAAGCTGTTGGGGAATTATATAATATTTTTAACCAGTTTATGAAAGAGGTTCCAAAACCAAATTTGTTTTGTTGCAAATAGAAATTTCCAGTTAACTCTGTCAAACGCCTTTTCTGCATCAAGAGACAATATTATGGTTTCAATGTTTTTACTGCACGAGTAGTCTATTAAATTAAGTAATCTACGTGTATTTGTTGATGAGTGCCTACCTTTTATGAAACCAGTTTGGTCAGGATGAATTAAAAGGGGGGTTATTTTCTCTAATCTCTTCGAGAGAGCTTTGCAGATTATTTTAAGGTCTACATTTATAAGGGATATTGGACGATAGCTTGAGGGATATACAGGGTCTTTGCCTGGTTTCAGTAAGAGACTGATATTTGCAGAGTTCATATTTGGTGGTAGTCTACCATTTTCTTTGATTTCCTGCAACATTCTGTAAAAAACTGGTGCCAGAATCGTCCAGAATTCTTTGTAAAAATCTGTTGGAAAGCCATCTGGACCTGGAGCCCTGTTATTGGGCATACTTATCAGGGCTTCCTGGAGTTCACCTGGCGTCAGTGGCGAATCCAGTGCCATTGCTTGAGTGTCTAATAATTTTGGAAGAGTTATGTTGTCGAGAAATTGATCAATTTCGTTTTTAGATGGGTTTATTTGTGGTGTATTTCATAGAAATCCCTAAAAATGTTGTTTATTTTTTGAAGATCATATATTGTATTCCCAGATAAATCTTTAACAGCACATATAGTTGTTTTTTCTTTATTGATTTTTAACTGGTTAGAAAGAAATTGTCCGGATTTGTTACCGTGTTCATAATTTTGCAGGCGAAGTCTTTGTACTAAGAATTTAGTCTTTTTATTAATAATTTCATTTAATTCTAGTTTTGTCTTGCATATTTTGTTTAATATTTCTTGATCTTGGTGTGACACATAGGCTTTTTCTAAGGATTTGATGGTTTTTTCTAGTTGAAAATATTTTTGTTTTCTTCTTTCTTCTTATGTGATGAGAAAGAGATTATTTTACCTCTCATCACAGCTTTCCCTGCTTCCTATAGAATAGAAGCAGATGTTCCGGGAGTGTCATTAAAGCCTAAATATAGAGTCCATTCTTTTTTAAAGTATTTGATAAACTCTTCATCTTTGAGCAGTGATGTATTAAATCTCCAGTTTTTACTTGGCGTAGTATTATTCTTGTGCATTAGTGTTAAAGATACAGGAGCATGGTCGCTGACAGCTATAGGATGAATCTCAGTGTCTGAAATGTCCCTCAGCAGTGAGCTGCTGACCAAAGAATAATCCAGACGAGAGTAGGAGTGATGGACATGTGAGAAGAAAGAATATTCCTTACTGTTGGGGTGAAGGGAGCGCCATGCATCGCAAAGACCAAAGTCGCTCATATACTGTTTGATTATATTTGTGGACTGCCAATTACGCTGAGTTCCTGCTGTACTGAGCCTATCCATTTCTTCATTTAGTCCCAGGTTGAGGTCGCCTCCAAGAACAAGTGTGCCATCTAAGTGTTCAGAGAGTGCACTGAAAAAAAACGTGGAAGAATAAGGGGTCATCAACATTTGGACCATATACACTTACAATACATAGCTTTTGGTTAAGTATAGATAGTTTAACGATTAGTAATCTGCCCTCTGGATCTATAACTGTGTCGAATATTGTGAAATTAATATTTTTATGTATTAAAATTGCTACTCCCCTTTGTCTAGAATTATAACAAGCTGAGAACACATTAGGAAACTCAGGTGTTTTAAGTTTATTCAAACCTGTGACAGACAGTGTTGGTCAAGTTACTTGAAAAAAGTAATCAGTTACTAATTACTGATTACTTCCCCCCAAAAGTAATCCCGTTACTTTACTGATTACTTATTTTCAAAAGTAATTAATTACTTAGTTGCTCAGTTACTCAGTTACTTTTTAAAAACACGATTTACAACCTGAATAGGTGATAAAGCGATAGATCGTTCAGCCCAATTCTACTTTTTCTGCATAATCCATCATACAAAATGTAATCAAATGGAAAAGTCTCTTTTTAAAACTTTAAACTTTAAATCTTTTAACTTTATGCATCAAGCAAAAACTTAATTATATGCAACATTCTCTGACTGGAAGAAATTTGTTTAACATTTAAACCTATTTTCTGCACATTCCAGCACATAAAATAAAATATTTTTTTGTGTTTACACTCACTCTTTCAAATAGATGCAAGTAAAACACAGCAGAAAATAAATAAAATCAAAGACTAGCCGTCCTGTTGCTCTATTTTCACCTATAAAGCAGGACTGGGGTAGGCGGAGGTTTACCCTGGTGCAGGTGTGCTGCAGCGGTCAGTGGAAGAATCCGCGAGTTTCTCTGTGAATTTCTCATTATGTCGTAGCACACTCGCTGCTTGCTTGGAAGTTTAGGGGGGTTTTTTTGCTGTAAAAAGAAGTTTTCTTCCCACGCACAATGGACACTAATGTTTTTGTCACTTTTTATGGAATTAAACTCAAAATAAGGTCAGTACTTCCACGCTTTAAACGCTGCATGCTACACTCTCTCCCGCACTCGATATGTTATGATCTGCAGACAGCTGTTGTCACTAACGTCGCACTCGCTTACGTCACTGTCATGAGACATTCTCGCAAAAAATCACGGTTTTAGTAACGCAGTAACGCAGCGTTCCTACGGGAAAGTAACGGTAATCTAATTACCGTTTTTGCAATAGTAATCCCTTACATTACTCGTTACTTGAAAAAAGTAATCAGATTACAGTAACGCGTTACAAGTAACGCGTTACTGCCCATCTCTGGTGACAGACATGTGAGTCTCTTGTAATACAACAACATCTGCCTGTAATTTTTTAAGTTGGTTAAGTATTTTTAACATTTTTTCCCTAGAGCCAGCTCCATGCACATTCCATGTGACAAACCTTAGTGTGCCCATAATTGTGTGTTTGTGGCTAATGACATGTGTGTCTCGCTTAGACGGGTGAGGAAAATGGAAACAAATCATTTTTTTGTAAATAAAGAGAAGAAAATGTGCGGCGAGAAGCTCCATAGGTCTGACTATGTATGTGCATAATAACTAAAATGAGCAAATGTGTACGTGTGTGTGTGTCCTATATCTGTGTGCGCTGTGTCCTGTTGTAAATGTGTTGCCTTTAAACGCAGGTGTGTGCGTGATCGTGCAGAGTGAACATGTAGAAATAGAGGGTGTTGTTTGTGGATGGGTAGGGAAACAGGTGATTGCCGCAGTGATAGAAAAGAGAAGCAAAGAAACCAAAGAGCAAGGTGAGCGACAAGAGAGAGAAAGAGGGAGAAAAGAAATAAAAACGGACACATTCCAATTAAGGCACTGGCAGAGAGTGACGGTGACGTTATACTAAATTAGCAAACTGATATTACAAAATTCAACAGATGTTAATGCAAGAGAGTGTGAGTGAAAAGAATAGTGTAGCAGATTCTTATCTGGTGTGCGGTCAATACACCCATGGAGTGGTGCCGGGGTCGCGGTAGAGCTGTCCGTCCACATAGAGCTGGTCCATGGCAATGACAGCCCGGGAGCCTTTCTGGATAAAACTACGTCGGACAGGGAAGAGGACCCTGCGTCGTTCCAGGATCTCTCTGGGGAACTGGTCATTTACGCTGAAATCCGTTCCTTTCAGCTCTCTGCCACGACTCTTCACCTGCTCCTTCTGCTTCCACGTACGATTGTTGGGTTTTTCTCTTTATCTATTATTGTAGCATCTACTGTACAATATAAAGCGCTTTGAGGCGATTGTTGTTGCGATAGAATTGAATTGAAGAGATGTCATCGTGGATATCCCTAATCACGGCACTAGGTTAACTTAAGTAGAACAACGTGCGAGTAAACTTGAGACAGAAAATGTGGACCTGTGAGATACGCTAATTACCAGCAGAAAACTCAAAGTCATGGACCTGGAAGGAAGATCACGTTGCAACAATCTCCGTATATATGGAATTAAAGAAGGTGCTGAGGGAATGATATGATGGCATTCAGTACAGCTTCATAAAGAAAGAACTTGCCCTTCTGGAAAATGAGGATTTGCAGTTTCAGCTTGCTCACGGATCACTGGGACCAAAGCCGCAAGACACAGTGATTGCAAGGTCTACTCAGGTTAATGTTCAGAGCTATGACATAAAAGCCAAAATTCCAAGAGCATTTGGTATACCATTTAAGGTAACCGTTTTTCATTTTTATTTAAGAAGAGAATTTGTTCCACTGTGTGATGGCCGAGTCTGCTTGTTTTTATGGAGTAATTTCTCCTGCCTTAAAAAAAACCCTCTCAGAAGAGGCTGGAGTGCACAGAAACTGGTAGAGATGCAGGTATCTGGTCGTCCTGGGTTCCACAGACTATCAGCTAAAAAGAATAAACACATTAAATTGTTGCACATTTGTAGAATAACATTTAAGATTACTTTAAAAATAAAATATAATTTTTATTACATTAAATGTAACGAGTCAAATGGAAGTCTTTCTAAAGTTATTTCATGATATTTATATTATGAAAAGCAATTTTTGACTTTTTTTTTTACACTTTTAGATAAAATAAACACGCAAAACACAAAAACAAACAACAAGAACACAAATTTGCAAACCCAACCAAAATTGACCAAAATCAAAAGAAAATAATACCACACGACAGAACCTCTCCTCTGCCTCTCTGGCTCCATATCTCTCAATAGAACGATCTGTGGTTTGCTATCTCTCACCATCAGAACACTCCACAAATCCTGCGAATGATTCACTTCTTTATAAACACCGTTGGCAAGTTAATTTAACTGACTTAGTAACTGAGTTACAAGATTCTAAAAGTAATTATAACTTGAAAAGTAACAGAGAGGGATAATAGACCCCTTCTGTCAAAATATTCATGAGCTTTTTGAGTGTTAGTTTCTATGAATTATTCATGAGCTCAGTAAGTAATTAAATTATGATAATTAAATTCTGATAATTAAATTATGATATTAATAAAAATTATGATTTTCATAAAAATATGATATTCATAAAAATTATGATTTTCATAAAAATATGATATTCATCCAAAATATGCTAGTTCATTGCTTTTCTTCCCCCAAAAATAAGAACTAATTGCTTATTTTAGAAAAGTTTTTATATCAAATAGCATTCTTTTATTTTTTTAATCCAATAAAAACTTTTTCCTTTTTTCCCTAAAGAAACGCCATCTGGTGGTGGGTCAGCGCATGACAGCGCATGAGTGCACAGGGCGCGCACGAGCGCGCCTGTGTGTCTAGGCGCGCTCGTGCGCGCGCCTGACTCGGGACCGTGCTTCTGTGGGGGCTCCGTGTTTATGGGTGAAAATGTGTTAAACCAGTATAAATGTGCTTAGTTAAACTTGTGCTTTGTAACGTTCAGTATGGCCAGACATACAGGGTGCATGCCTTGTGGGAAAAGTTTATTTCAATTTATATGCATTTGTTTAATCCGAACAAAGAAATTTAAAATCAAAGTCCGAGTCGCAAAAAACTCTCGCGACCATAAACGCACCGCGGCTCCCAGCGGCTTACAGCAAAAAAAAAACAACAAAAAAAAAACCTCCTGAAAAACAAAAAACCCTCCGCGTTTTTTCTCCAAAACCCCTAGAAATAACCTGAAGTCAACCTCCTATCCCCAAGCCTTATACTCGATAACAGGGCAAATCCTGAAACAAAAGCCTTAGTCTTTTTTCTTCAAAAAAACAGCCCTATCACTAGCTCCGTGTCTAAGTTCTTACTCGCGATCCTTAGGAAAATAAGCAGGGAGAAACTCCTCAAAAACCTCCGCGGTTTCTCTCCAAAACCCCTAGAAATAACCTGTAGGCAACCTCCTACCCCCAAGCCTTATATTCGATAACAGGGCAAATCCTGAAACCAAATCCTTAGTCTTTTATTCTCAAATCCCGCTCAGAGTCTAAGTTCTCCCTTCGCTCCGAGCCGCACCGGCCCGCAACCAGAGCATTCTCTTTTTCCTTCTTGTTCGTTCCTCGGCTCATCCCGAATGCTGCTTAGCTCGTTTGAAATTTGCGCCCCGAGACCAACTCCGCCTCCCAGGTGCCCTACCGCCAATCACATTACAAAGGGGCGGCTCCATTCACACCCCGCTCGCCCAATCGCGCTCAGCTTGGATTTTCACGATCCCCCCGCTCAGGTTAAAAACTTGCGTCTTGTCTCACATGCCATCTGACTTCAGGCGCGTGGACAACTACCTCCACTTAGACCGAATACCCGTTAATACCCCGGTCTCCAGACCATTTGAACAACTATCTCCGCTCAGGCCGAATACCCATTAATACCCCGGTCTCCAGACCACTTCACAATTGGCGGCACTTTTACCTGTGTGCATATCAATCGGTAAGTGTTACTCTTGCTTTCCTTTTTTTTTTTTTTTACCATTTTCTCTCAAAAGCTTTTCAAAGCCATCCAGAAAATAGCTAGTCTAACACCTGTAATACATATTAAAAAAAAAGTATATATATATAAGCTCCAGTTTATCACTCAAAGTTAAAAAGTGCTTGACTACACTAGCAGCGATCATGTCCTCTTCAGGTACCTCTTTTTTTTCTTACCCCTGTTCATATAATGCCTATATTTACTCTATTTCCTGCTGTTTAAATACTCCTACTTATTACTTTTTACACTCTCAAATAATTCTGTTTGATTAAGGCTTATATTTTACTGTATTTCCTGTTTGTTTAAATACTTGTTATTTCTTTTTAGACTCTGAAATAAGCCTGCTTGATTCTTCTCTTTTGGATCATCTCGATCAAATCGGTAGGTCTGCTTCATTCTTCTTATCCCTCTTAACAGTTAATTGTACAAGAAAAACAAAAACACTAACCCTCTTTTTAACTTATCAAACTTTTTCAGACATATCGGATTTGGAAAACTATGTTTTTTCGAGTTCACCTAGTTCTTCGCCTAGTTCCTCACCCCCGGTTTTAGAGAGAGCTACAGGCAAGAACATTCGTCTCTCGACCCGTGAGAGAGAGGCTTTGCTTTCTGCAAGGGCTTGCCCCGCATCAGCTCCCCAGCGTGCCTCGGGCAAAAACCTGATTCTGTCCGCCCGGGAGAGGGAACACGCTCACAGTCCCAGCTTCGGAGCTCCAGCTCCCCAGCGTGCCTCGGGCAAAAACCTGAATCTGTCTGCCCGGGAAAGGGAACAGCTGATCGCTGCGCACGCTCACAGTCCCGGCTTCGGAGCTTCTCCTCCTGCATCGGGGCCAAGACATTCACAGCCCTGCCTCGGAGATCCAATCTAGGTCAGTCACTCTCGCTTTTTCTTTTTCTCTCATTTTATAAAAAACTATCGCCTTTTCTATTAAACATCACTAACTGATATGTAACTTACCCTTAAATTCTTAGGGCATCTCAGAAACAGGAGTAGGAGGACCGTTAGGAGGACCCGTAGGCCTGCCAGCACAAGGAGGACAAGGCAGATACGTGTACGGCGAGACAGACTTGCTTCCATTGCTCTCCGATCAGTGTCGTTGATCGCTGAAATAGTTCAGCTCATCTTGTAATAAGGTTTTATTTAATTTAATTGTTTTTATTTTTATTTTATTTTATTTTTAAAATATATTCTTTGTTAAACAATAAAATGGACAACCAGGAACAAGGTATTCCAGACCCCTTTCTTGCTTTAGAAATAGAGTTAGCCCGGTTAAATGAAAACGCAGATCATTCACAGAATACACCTCCGCAGAATCATGAACACCCTGAGGTGATCAATAATAATAACGATCCTCTAGAACTGATTGATTTGGCTCTTGCACAACTAGCCCGTAGTGAAAGTGCCCCCCAAAATAACACTCAGAATTTAGGATTCGAGCATGTTGAGGCTCATTCTCAGCAAAACCTTGCCTCTTCTGACCCTTTCGCGGCTCTTAATAGCGCTTTAGAAGCCTTAGCACAAATACAGCACGAGGTTCAAATACCTCCAGAATTATTGAGTCAAATAAATAGGTTAAATCAAAATATTTTTAATGATAGTCAGCATTTGCTCAGTTCTACACCACGCTGTGAGTCTGTTAACCGCAGTCCACCCCTACCGTTGATAAACGGTTTCAATGAGTCTAATCAACAACAATCGTCTGAGATTGTCTCTGTTAACCCCATGAATAATGCGCCCGATCACCCCTTTCAACAAGGGGGTAATCCAGAGCAGGGGTGTTCCAACAATTCATCACAGCCGCATATAATTGTCAGAAATAAATTTAATAACGTTCAAATTAGAGAAATTTTGAATTTCCCTCCTCCAAACGATATACCTGATTACGCCCGATATTATGAAGGTATAATGGCCGGGGCCCGTGAAATTTCAGACAGGATTTTCTCACATGCACGTCCAGGTGATCTTATACAATTAGAGTTGTTAGGGCCTCAGCTGCAGAATAATGTTTCAGTCATTTTAAGGGACAATTGTGATTTAACTGAATTTGAAAATCTGTTCCTGAGAACCGTTCAGTCAAATTGGTCCGTTATGTGTGAAGGTTCGCTCGAGCTTGTAGCTCAGATCGTTAGACCCCCGTCAGGTAGTGGAAAAAGGATGCTTAAACACATACTTGACAATGAAATTGTCAGAAAGAAAAGGCGCTTTTTATATATTGTTCATAACCCCGCAAATAAGTTATGTTTTGCTATAAGCCTTGCCCACCTTCTGCACCCTGATTTTAACGATCAACAAGCAGAGGTTTTCGGTAGAGAAATTCAGCAAAAAGCTGGTCTAAATGATCAAACGCCTATCGGCTTTAATCAGATTATTACATTTGAAAGGTTACTTGGATGTAAAATTATAGTATTTTACCGTAACGAAAACGATCGCAGCCTTTGTAAATTTGAAACTAGTACACCCAATACAGAAAGAACCCTTTGTTTATTTTTATTTGAGAATCATTACTATGCTATCAAAAATCTAAAAGGGTTTATGGGTACATCCTATCTCTGTAATCATTGTTATATCGGCTACAACCATGTGTTATCACATTTTTGTCGTGCTCGTTGTTCAGTCTGTATGCAACCTGACTGTAACCAATATTCCATCTCTCCTATTGTGTGTCATGATTGTAATCGCACCTGTCGGTCTCCCTATTGTTTCAAGAGCCATAAAAAACTTGTTGACAGGCGTGAAAGATCCGCGAGCAACTGTCAGCTCTATAAAAAATGTGTCAAGTGTTCCAAACTTTATTATTTAGCAGTAAACGAAAAACCTCACAAATGTCAAAACAGGAAATGCCCAATCTGTCGCCAGGAAATCTCCACTGATCAGCAAACGCATCAGTGCTACATGCAGGTTTTAGAACGCGAAACAAAACACAACAACAAGTTGATTTTTTACGATTTTGAAACGTTTGTAAATGAAAGCGGTGAGCACACTCCCTTTCTGGTTTGTACGAGAACTTTAGACGGTAAATCCTGGAACTGTGTTGGGGAGGACTGTGCAGAAAAGTTTCTCGCTCATTTTAGACGTCCACTCTTTAAGGGCTGTATTTTTATCGCACATAATGCAAAAGGGTTTGACGGGTACCTTATTTTATCCCGAATGGCTAAACAATGCATAAAACCACATCTAATTATGCAAGGGTCCAAGGTGATCAGCTTTACAGACCCCGATTATAATCAAAGATACATGGATTCAAGCTGTTTTCTCCCTATGCCCCTGTCAGGTATCCCAAAAGCAATGGGATTTTCAGACAGCGTAAAGGGTTTCTTTCCTCACTCTTTCAGTTCCAGAGAAACTCTAAAATATGTAGGCCCCTACCCTCCACCCTCAGCTTACAGCATAGAGAGAATGACAACAAAAGGCAGGGATGATTTTTACAAATGGTATGATTCAGTCAGCTCCGGTACCTTCAATTTTATGAAAGAGGCCCTGTCATACTGCGAAAACGATGTTGAAATTCTAGCTGAGGGATGCAAATTGTTTAGAAACGGGTTTATTGAAGAAACAGGAGTAGACCCTTTCAGCCGCAACACGCTTGCGAGTGCCTGCCTGAAAACTTTTTTAACAAACTTCATGCCAGCCAATTCTTTAGCAATACCATGTCCCTTAAATTACCGCAATCAGGTCAAATCATTTTCCTCTGCCTCAATTCAATGGCTAGAATATCTCTCGTACACGCAAGGTGTTTTTATCAGACATGCGCTAAATCAAGGAGAAAAAAAGCTGGGTGCTTATTATTTAGATGGATATGCCCTAATTAATGATAAACCATATGTCTGGGAATTTCTGGGTTGTTACTTTCATGGGTGTGTTAAGTGTTTTTCAAATCAGGCCGACATTAATCCCTTGTTAGACCTAACTTTTGCAGAGCTAAACAGCCGCACTGAAGAAAAACTGGTTAAATTGAGAACTGAACATAACGTGTGTCTTGTTACAATCTGGGAGCATGAGTGGACCGAATTGAAACGTACTGATGTGAGTGTAATCAACTTCCTCAAACATTACGAACCGCCAGAACCTTTGAACCCCCGCCATGCCCTCTTTGGAGGGCGTACAAGCCCTGCACAGCTGCGCTGCAGTGCAGGCCCTGGGGAGAGAATCAGTTATGTGGATGTTACCTCGCTGTATCCGTTTGTAAATAGCACCTGTAGTTACCCCTTAGGGCATCCTCAAATAATCTTTCGAAATTTTCAGCACCCTAAAAACTACTTTGGGTTTATCAAAGCGGTTGTATACCCACCCAGAGCACTCTATTTTCCAGTTTTACCCTATAAAACTAAGTCAGGAAAGCTTCTCTTTACCCTCTGCCGCACCTGTGCCGAAATGAACAACCAACAGGGGGCGTGTAGCCATAGCAACGAGGAGAGAGCCCTCAAAGGGGTTTGGACCACTGTAGAATTTAATCTTGCATTAGAAAAGGGGTATCAAATAAGTAGAATCACCGAGGTGTGGCACTTTGAGAAACAGAGTAACACAATATTCACAGACTATGTACATCATTTCCTGCGCAAAAAACAAGAAGCTTCAGGCTACCCATCAGATGTTGTAACTGATGAGGATAAACAGCTTTACATTAAAGACTACCAGGCTAAGCAAGGCATCACTTTAGACCCTGAAAACATAAAACTAAACCCAGCTAAAAGACAAATGGCCAAACTGTGTTTAAACTCTTTTTGGGGAAAATTTGGTCAGAGAAATAATCTCACACAGAGCAAACTGGTGAGGGACCCGAGGAATTCTTTAATCTGATGTTTTCTCCAAAATACAAAGTGACCTATTTCTCTTTTGTCAGTGACGATGTAGCGCTTATTCAATGGTGTTATGGCGATCTATGTACCCCATTGCCAAACTCCACAGATAACATCTTCATTGCGGCCTTCACTACTTCATATGGGCGTATGAAACTCTACAGTTATTTGGATCAGTTGCAGGAGAGAGCAATTTACTACGATACTGACAGTGTTGTTTATCTCACCAAACAAATCAATCTGAACTAGAATTAGGTAGATATTTGGGCGACCTCACCAATGAACTAGAGCAGGATGATTTCATTACAGAGTTTGTTGCAGCTGGACCCAAAAGCTATGGCTATATGACCAAAAAAGGTAAAGTTGTCTTGAAAGCAAAAGGGATCACACAAACACACGATGTCTGCGAAAGGGTCAACTTTGAATCTGTGAAAAACCTGGTTGACAATTACATTGATAACAGTGAAGGGGGGTCTACACTTGAGGCACCACAGCACACTATCCTTCGTAATAAAGCTGGGTTTGCACTGAAAAATTCATCATTCCCCAAAAAATTCCGGGTTGTTTATGACAAGCGTAGATTGCTGCCAGGAGGTCTTACTTTACCCTTTGGTTATTGATTATTCTTTCTTTTCTTTTTTCCTTTTTGATTTTGTTTTTGGTTGTTTTTAAAAATGTTTCAACCTGCTTTAATCGAGTTTGATCCCAGACTTCATGTGCCATTTTCCTGTATGGTTGTCGGGCCAAGTGGCTCGGGAAAAACATTTTTTGTGAAATCTGTATTGGAAAACTTTGTACATGTTTTGAACAAGCTTATTGATAACATTGTGTGGGTTTATACATCCTTTCAGCCTCTGTATTCTGAGCTTCAAGAGAAAAATAAAAGCATTAAATTCATTGAAGGTCTGCCTGAATCTTTTGAAGATGAGAGCTTGTTCCCCTCACACCAAAGTCATCTCATTGTGCTGGATGATGTTATTTTTCAAGCAGCTAATCATCCAGAAGTAGTTAAGATTTTCACGCAATACAGGCATCATAAAGATATGAGCGTAATGTTTTTGACACAAAATGTGTTTTTACAAGGCAAACACAGCAGGACGATCAGTCTGAACAGTACTTATATGGTGTTATTTAAAAACCCTCGTGATAAATTACAAGTTAATACACTAGCTAGACAAATATGCCCAGGACGTGTGCATTTCTTTTTGGAGAGTTTTGAAGAAGCCACGAGAGAGCCACACGGATATTTATTGATAGATTTAACCCCCACCTGTCCAGAGCAACTAAGACTGAGAACAGGGATACTACCCTCAGAACAGCTGTGTGTTTTCTTACCGAAGAAAAAATAACAGAAACAATGTCTGTAAGATTGAGAAGAAACTTTGCTTTGCTGAAAACACTAACCAGAAGCTCGCCTAAAATTCGTAAGGTTATTTTACAAGAATGCCCACCTGATTTAATTCAGGCTATTTGTGAGATTTGTATGAATCTCTTAAAGGAAATATTCCAATCACACAATGCCAGCATAACAAGCTGAAACGATATAAGGAGAAGATCAGACAAATGGCATGCCGAAAAGCTGGAGTTAGGCAGAAGAAAAAATTATTGAATCAAAAAGGAGGTTTTCTTTTACCGCTCCTCACAACAGTTTTACCCATGGTAGCTGATTTAGCTATAGGCGCGATCCGTAAATAACAATGCAGAAAATGTATTTGATC